>NC_090268.1:260708911-261012661 GCF_040414725.1 Anabrus simplex
AAAAAAGAAAGCAAATTTCCTGGGGAACCATGAGAGTTAGAAAGATAATGCATATCGTCTTATTTTATAAAACTGAATTTTAATTCCATATCCTGAGCTTTGTTTGACAGGACTAACGATTTGCCCATTATTTTGTTTCTTAGGGCATAAACATGTGCAAATTCAGTAAATATCTGTAAATTAATGGCCACCATTAGAAAAGGTTAATTATTGAGAAACTAGAATAAACTTATGTTTGAACTGAATACCTTAGGTACGTCCAGCGCAAATTTCAGCTCATTTGGTCCAGTATTTAGGCGTGATTGAGCGAGAAATTAGGAGGCGCCATCTCTTTTTAAATGATTACGCAATTTAAAAAATAATTTAGTAAATAATATGTTTTAATTAATTTATTAATGCGCACAATTTATGCAGAATAAGATTACAAGTACAAAAGATAATATGCAGTTCAGTTCATGCAGTAGTCTATGCTAGGTTTTCCTCAATTTATTCACTTAAGAACATGGTAACGTTCACAAATTCTGTCACACAGTTCGCAGATACAACGTGAGTTTGGATCGTGGTATGATTTTGTCTCCCACATTTTGTGATGGAAGCCGTACACTGCCAATGAGGTCGCAAAGTGACGTAAGTCATGATTCGCGTCCATCCACGCTTTGTTCATTATGGCTGCGGTCGAATAGACCTCTGTACAAATTTCTTTTCTTTTTAATGCCCTTTCTTCCAGCACCCTCTGTCGGTTTGTCGTATGAGGTAGAACAAATCTGAATCTCAGAAACTCTATTAAGAAGAGCTCCCGAGCTAGCTCATATACCAATCTTGAGCGGATGTATTTAGGCACACCAAGGACAGCCGTTGAGTTTCTGGCTTTTACCTGTTCCATTGTTTGTAGATCTTCCGTGTTTAATTTATCCCAAATTACTTCAGTGCCATACGTGAGTATTGGGACGATTTTGGCGTCGAAGAGGGCCATGGCAGATTTCAGGGACAGTCTTGTAATGGCTCTGATATAAAATATAGCCTTTGTAGCTGCTATCGCTCGCTGTTTTATATGAATGTGGAACGAGTTCATTGTTATTTGTAGAGTTACACACAGATATTTGAAACTATTAAAAGTTTGTAGAGGTTTGCTTTGGAAAAATAATCTGTCATCTGCGGAGGCACGCCCAGGGCTGTCAGTCTTCGCTGAATTGACTTGTAAGACACTGTTGTCTGCCAATTTCACTAGAGCTTGAGTTGCATTTTGTAACTCTGTGATGTCATGAGACCCCAGAACCATGTCGTCTGCGTAGATATATCTTTATTTCCTATGAGTCTTCTCTAATTGCTTGAACAATATCATGCGTGTCTCTCTGTAGTATGCCGTTCGTTTGTACAGTATAATCTGCTTGGAAATTGTTAAGTTGTCGGTGATGTGTCTGTTGTTGCTCCTTAGTATGTTGTGGATAAAGATTGTGAGTGCTTTATTTTCTTTTACCACTGAGTAGTCCGGCTCCGTGGCCAAATTGTTAGTGTACTGGCCATTGGTCGCAGGGGTCCCGGGTTCGATTCCCGGCAGGGTCGGGAATTTTAACCATAATTGGTTAATTTCGCTGGCACGGGGCCTGGGTGTATGTGTCGTCTTCATCATCATTTCATCCTCATCACGACGCGCAGTTCACCTACGGGTGTCAGATCAAATGACCTGCATCTGGCGAGCCGAACTTGTCCTCGGACACTCCCGACACAATAGGCCATACGCCGTTTCTTTTCATTTACCACCGGTTATAGTTTCGTAGAGATGATGGTCCTTCTTAGGTTATCAAGGGCTTTCGAGAAGTATACTGCGTATACTGCGTGAAATTTTCCTTGAGGTGTTCTAAGAGCATTCCCTATTTCATCTCTGAGATTTCTGATTGCTTGGAGCGTGTTTCTTCCAGAAGTTTATAATGTTAAAGTTTATGTTTACGATTATATTTTAATCCCACCTTTTTATTGATTATAGATGGGCGGTTCAATTTTTGATGTACCGGTATTTTATAACTTTTATATATTTTAGGGGAATATGGTAATATGATATTTTTTTGGTTGTGATATTTTATCTTATGGGCTAATTTTTTAAAATTGTACAGTAATTACGGATCTATTTCTCTCTTGTTTTCTCTTTATATAGTCATAGTAACTCATACCAGTTGTCGTCTATTAAAAATGTTAATGCGGGCGGTCAGTACGGTTGCATGGAAGTGTTGCTCCGCGAAAACCTGAATGTTCGGTGCGTTTTAGGAAAGTATGCCATGCGAAAGTGCAGTGTGAAAGCCTATTACTAAATGCACACACATGTTTAGCGATTGAAATAATATATTTTCAGGACATCATCTTGAAACAAATCATAGAATAATTTGCCCGTCGTTTAGATTCTCACCTCGAATAACTAAATCGTTGAAAACTTGAGTCCAGTTGTGGAAAATGGAAGAGAGGATTATTGAAAGATAGTGCTTTTACATAGCACAGCTGAGGAGATTCTACGAGTCCAGTATGTAGCGATGACACGCAAGCTTTATCGAATAAAATGCTTGATGAGCTATTTATGTATAGTCGTCTGCTCAAACGTAAAGAAACAAGAGAATTTTAATGTCCGCGAACAATAATGATATTGTGTGAAATTCATTAAAATTCGAATCGCATCTCAAAACCTTATCTAGATGGAACGTAAAAGGTTATTTCTGGATTATTTCTGACTAACAACAAAACTGAATAAGGATTCGTAACATACAGTATCAAAACCAAACCCCATGGTACTACAGCCCTTGAAGGGCCTTGGCCTACCAAGCGACCGCTGCTCAGCCCGAAGGCTTGCAGATTACTAGGTGTTGTGTGGTCAGCACGACGAATCCTCTCAGCCGTTATTTTTGGTTTTCTAGACCGGGGCCGTTATCTCACCGTCAGATAGCTCCTCAATTCGAATCATGTAGGCTGAGTGGACCTCGAGCGAGCCCTCATGCCCAGGTAAAAATCCCTGAACTGGCCGGGAATCGAACCCGGGGCCTCCGGGTAAGAGGCAGGCACGCTACCCCTACACCACGGGGCCGACACAGCATACAGTACACGTATTATCAATTCGGTAACTAACTAGTCCGTAGGCTGAATTACTTATATTCCAATGTTTCTTATCCTCCATCATGATTCTTCGCTAATTACACCAAGTTTCCTTTCGTATTACGCAAATGTAGCTTCATATTAATCATTAGGTTGCCATTTACATATTTATATGGACCCTACAAATTTCCTAACATTAAATTATTATTACGGTAATGTTTTCTCCCCATTTAGTAATTTTTAGTGTGCAGTGCAAATCTGAGCAATTTTCGTTACATAAACTATCGGAACTAGTGTTTGAACTTGTGAAATGTCAAAATAATCTCCATTCTCTAAATTAGTTAAAGCTGAAATGCATGATCGGAAGGAGACTTTCAATGACCCTATTTTGTGAAATAAGTCATGCCTAAGTCAGGCATATCTCTAGGCCACAAAGTAACACTGTTTTGTAGTAAGGCACAGAATCGATCATGGCAATGTGCAAATAAGAATAACAAATTGAGAAGTTATTATCAAGATGATGTTCGGCTCCGTAGCTGACTGTTCAGCGTCTTAGCCACGGGGACCTGGGTTCGTTCCTCGGCTGGATCTCGGGTTTTAATCGTGAACGGTCGTATGGCTTTTAGTGCCGGGATATCCCAGGACGGGTTCGGCTCGCCAGGTGCAGGTCTTTCTATTTGACTCCTGTAGGCGACCTGCGCGTCATGATGAGGATGAAATGATGATGAAGACAACACATACACCCAGCCCCGTGCCACTAGAATTAACCAATTAAGATTAAAATTCCCGACCCGGCCGGGAATCCAACCCGGGACCCTCTGAACCGAAGGCCAGTACGAGTCGGACATCGTGAACGGTTAATTCCTTTCATTTAGGACCGTTTTGGACTATCTCCAACATTTCTGCGACTCATACCCACAAACAACACGATACTACGACTACTGTTACCCTTGTCAGAGGCCTACCTCATAAGGACTGTACCAAGCTGATAGTAGTCCATGTAGTAATAATAATAATAATAACAGATATTATTGTATCCATAAATGCTTTCACGATGCGTACTTGTAGACATTATATTATTATTTATGATTGTCCATTCATATCGCTACCCCGGAAGAAGACTGCCACAAGTAAAAAAAAAAAGAAAAAAAAAAGATTTTGAGTTATTGGGTACAAACTAATGGTTTATGTTAAGTCTTTGTCCTGAAAAAGTGCCATAAGTCAAAACGTACTTTCATCATTGCTACGGCGTATCTTGCAGTTTTTATTCACAGGAAAGTTACAACTCATATACTAGAAGATTGCCACTTGAAAACTAATTTTATCACAAATGCGAGTGAAGAAAAAAGTAAGAAAGGATACACCTTTCATTCTGGAGTGCAAGACAAACTTTGGGGAAGATTTCAAGCTCATAGATGCCAGGTAGTGACAAGGGGGATGTCCTCAGATAGGATTGTTAAGGTTGAAGAAGGCCTGCAGCAAACCGCTTTTCACATCTGAAGCCAAGAAGAAAGACTTGGTGTCTTTATGAGATTCCAGTCTCATTCCATCTGTGCACCAACAGTTTTACAGAGACCTTTCAACAAGAGAGCAATATTAAGCATCAGTTAAACCAGAATAGCAAGGTTCCTGTAGATCTGTACATTTTATTTATGTACGGTGCTGTGACGTTTCTTTGTGTATCATTCAGTATTATTACTTTCTAGTTGGAAGAAAGTGTCATGTAATCGTCTGTCACATTTATAAATATGTGTATTCATGTTCTTATTTCTTTACTGTGTTAAGTTGTTTAATGTAAAGTTTAGTTCATAGATGACAACGAACCATCATTGCTTCTTTACACCCCTGATGCCAATAATGAAGTTCTGGCGGCATCGGGAAGAATGAACTCGCCCCACGTGCAGAACGCACCCTTGTGCACGATGTAACATTGCATCAGGGTATAGCTTCTTGAACGAGCGTATGAGCATGGGCATCACGTCTCTTTGTGTCTCGGACATAGTTTAATTTTATGCTGTAATAACATTTTACGTATATTGTCTTAATACCTAATCAATGTTTTTCATTTTGTGACTTACCACTAAGCACTATTTCCCTTTATCCATGCATCGTAGGTGGGAACATAAAATCTAGTCATAGTAGGGTAAGCCTTTTGCGTCATAAATCTTATAATTGTGTTCAACATTTGAAGTTATTTTTATTGTCCAGCTGCTTGGCCAAATGGTCAGTATACTAGTCTTCGGTTCAGAGGACCACAGGTTCAAACCCTGGCCGGTCCGATAATTTTAAGTAAATATGGTTATTCCTCCCGTTCTGGAATAGAGTGTTTGTGATATTCCTAATACAATACACCAGAAACGCGCAATAGTGAATGCACATAGGGTTAGCTTCAGAAAGGGCATCTGGCTATAAAACTGGACTAGAACTACATTAAGTGCTGGCTCTTATAAATTTGGACTTAGCCAAAGAAGAATAATTCAAATATATCTTTATTGTAAGGCCTACTACATCAATTAGTCGTTGAAATATTTTCAAATTACCTAAGTAGAATTAATTTTATTAAAATAATATTAGCATTGCAGCTATAACTAATCCAGTAAAATGTATTTATAATCATTATTCCGTGTACAATAATATGGCGATCAGTACCGTTATGAGGGGCCGATAACTTGAATTTTGGACCCCCTTTAGACTGCAAGCATCATCGTTTCAGTGTTATGCTATAGCAGCAGACCCTTTGTCAATATTTTACGTCAGTTTGTGTGAATATAAAGCATTACGCGTCGCATCGACTGATTGTTTTAAATTCATGTCCATCCATTCATTCTTCGTTCTCACGCTTTGAATTCTGGTCAGTGAAGAATTTTAGACTTTTAATTTGTCATTCCACCGAGCTCGATAGCTGCAGTCGCTTAAGTGCGGTCAGTATCCAGTATTCGGGAGATATTAGGTTCGAACCCCACTGTCGGCAGCCCTGAAAATGGTTTTCCGTGGTTTCCCATTTTCACACCAGGCAAATGCTAGGGCTGTTCCTTAATTAAGGCCACGGCCGCTTACTTCCCACTCCTAGTCCTTCCCTGCCCCATCGTCGCCATAAGACCTATCTGTGTCGGTGCGACGTAAAGCAACTAGCAAAAAAATAATTTGTCATTCCATTTCGTCTCATTTCGTACCATTAGGGGCCGATGACATCGATGTTAGGTCCCTTTAAACAACAATCATCATTAATCACGATTCAAAACTTTGAGAGCTTCTTCTGAAAAATTATTGTTTTTGACTTGTGGCAGTCTTCTTCCAGGGTTGCGATATGTCAACGGCGTGCACGAATGTTCAAGGAGAAGTGGCAAAGGAAAGTCGTGCATTTAATCGTTGAAATGAAATGTCGTATGGCTTTTAGTGCCGGGATATCCCAGGACGGGTTCGGCTCGCCAGGTGCAGGTCTTTCTATTTGACGCCCGTAGGTGACCTGCGCGTCGTGATGAGGATGAAATGAGGATGAAGACAACACATACACTCAGCCCCCGTGCCGTAGGAATTAACCAATTAAGGTTAAAATCCCCGACCCGGCCGGGGAATCGAACCCGGGACCTTCTGAACTGAAGGCCAGTACGCTGACCGTTCAGCCAATTATTGGATCACTTCCAAAGATTTACAAGCTCACTTCAAGCAATGATTCTTGACAGTCTACCAATGCTGATATTTGGAGGTCTTTGAGCTGAATAGGTCACATTCTTGTAGGCAACGCATTATTTGACGTCCCACCATTAGGAACTTCCGGAATTCTGAATCACATTTCATTAACATGAAATATCAACATAATATCCGGTTGGCCAACGGGATGGTGACTAACTTACTTTGTCTTCACAAATGTGTGTAGAGTTTATTTTTAATTAACACTGTAGATGCCGGACCTTTCCATTTTCAGCTCCGCCAGGTTGAGTGGCTCAGACAGTTTGGCCTTTTGAGCCCAAGTTAGGGGTTTCGATACCGGCTCAGTCCCCTTATAATTGAAAGAGCTGAGATACGTCAGCCTCGTGTCGGTAGATTTAGCGGCATGTAAAATAACTCTTGCGGGACAAAATTCCGATATTCCGGCGTCACCAAAAACAGTAAGAAGAGTTAATATTATTACAATTTGCTTTACGTCGCACCGACACAGGAAGGGATGGGATAGGAAAGGTGTAGGAGTGGGAAGGAAGCGCCCGTGGGCTTATTAAGGTACAGCCGCAGCATTTGCCTGGTGTGAAAATGGGAAACCACGGTAAACCATATTCAGGGCTGTCGACAGTGGGGTTGGAACCCACTATCTCCCGGGTGCAGGCTCACAGCTCCGCGCCTCTAGCCGCACGGCCAACGCGCCCGGTAGTAAGAAGAGTTGTCAGTAGGACGTAAAACCAATCATATCGTATTATTATGTTCAGTTCAGAAGATACTGTATCATTATGAAAATACTGATAGTGAAAGCATAACGTAGGGAATTAAAATGAAATGCTAAAATTAGGTGTAGAGCAATAATAATAATAATAATAATAATAATAATAATAATAATAATAATAATAATAATAATTGTTACCGTATTTTAGTGGTAGGTAGAGGTGAAAGAAGGTGCGGGCGTGAACGGGTCTCAAACTACGGAATCAAAGTTAATGTAAAATTTAACAAGGTTATATTTTCTTTTCAAAAACAAAGAAAAAACAAGCATGGCAGGTACAAAGTAGCAAGTCCAAAGGGTAGTTACAATATTTACAGGATTTGGGCTTCGCGCCCTGACTTCACAATGCTTGGGCAATCAGCTCAGTTTTACCCCAAACACAAGTTTCAACAGAGGGGCAGAAAACTCCATTCATGTTCAGGAACATTTGCTCCAAATTACACTGAAAAGCCTCCACGAGGCATACAACACTCAATTTTCAAAAAAAGAGAGCCACTCGCTCTCAACTTTAAGCCTCTCAAAGGCCACACCAAACTCCACCTTCGAGTTGTTCTCACTGGACATAGACACAGGGGTAAAATACCCAACCTACTGAGGTCTATTAAATGAAAAGGGACAATTACATGACCTCTAAAATAACAATTTGAGAGGAGGCGATCTGCACTCCTAATACACTTGTTTTTAAAACCTAATCTGGCTCTAGGCCACTAATGCAAGGGCTAATCCCATACTACAGAGCTGATTTTAGAAAAGAGCAATGTGTTTTACGTTAACGAAGAATAGGTTGAAAAAAATAAGTTCACCTAAAAACAATGTGAGTGGGAGCTCGAGAGGGTTAGCACTCTCTATCCCAATATGCAGCTTTAAAAGAGAATAGATGAAAAGATTGGTTACATTTTAGGAAAAGGTTACATGGTGGAAACGCTTCGAACCCGCCCCGAGTGTTAAACTGCCGACCTAGCAAGAAAAGAAGTTATTAAGAGGCCATTACCTGGTGTTGAACAGCTGGAGAAGAAAGAGGCGCTTCCCGCCCCCTGCTATGTACTTTACACACTGAAAGATGGAACAGAAGTGGCCCGGAGACCCAAAAATCAGCAGTTTAAATACTCTCGCGGAAGGTTCTAGGCGTTTTAGGGAAGAGAACACCCGCCCACAATCACTTTATTGGCTAGGGTACAGAAACATATCCAAGTTGGGGGAAGATACATCGGATTGGTCGGAAATTACTCAAAGAAATTCGGGATTGGATAAATCTAAAACAAGGGGAAAAAGAGGGGTATACAGCCAACTTAAACAATAACAGAAAGAAATTTAACAAGAAACAAACTTTTGAAATAAGAACTTCTCCAAAAAAATAGTTCTTTCACTCCGCACTAGGGTGCACTATTGTTGATCTTCAGTAGTGTCCTCTAGAAGAGAAAGTTCACACTTCTTACTACAAGCAAAACAAAAATACGTCGAAAATGACACAGTTCAAAAACTCCAAAATTTACAGGTAGAGACATCTTCCGAGAAACTTGAAAATTAATACCGTCCATAAAGTTCAGACTTCCTCCAGCAGAGGAGTTTCAACAGGCGCACATTTTGAATTAGCGGCGTGGAGATGTACCGCCCGGTACAGACCTCCCCCCCCCCCAAAAGTTCCTCCAGGATTGACACATGAAATTGGTTTGAAAACCAGGTCCAAGTTTATATGAAGATTGATTGCAGAAACATTTTATAAGATTTCCTTAATTTGGTTTGATTCAGTTTCAAAATTTTGTTGTTGCAGGTGAAGTAGGCTACAGTCTTTATGTTTGTAGAAGTTGAATACTGAAGATAAACTTTTAATACTTAAAAGTGATGAAAAATTTTGCAATGTCCACCAAATATTGCTGTTGAATTCCCAAGTGTAGTCATTGCTTATAGTAACTGTCCATGTAGTTGATGTTGATAAGTTGGATGGCCAGACCGGCCGTTGCAGCTTGCGTCCAAAGGAGGCCGCTCGGACCCCTCAAGTACCCTGAGATACCACTCGCCCGCACTATGAGGGGAGCAGAGGTGTTGAAACCCGCCGCGCCCGCGGTGAAGATATACAGGCTGCGGGCAGGTAGCAGGTCGTGCGCCGCACATCAGCCTAGGCCGGGAGGAGAGCTCCGGCTCGCCGTGCACCAGTCGTCCTCGCTGGGGCCGAGGGGGCCCATCCTCAAACCCAGTTGCGGCACGGCGCCGCACGGCTGCGGGGGCACTGAAACATTTAAGCTAGGCGGCAGAATTGTTGGACAATCATCATTTTTTGAGGGCACCGGCTTGTTGGAGAGGTAGAGGGGCCAGCGGCGTGCAAATATCCATGGCATTTAATCTAAGCAAGCCACAGTGTGTACAGCAGGAGACGGGAGCGTGGTAATGGCCATGGTAAGGACAAAATGGCAGTTTAACGGATCGGGGAAGGTTTTACAAAAAGCTTACATATAAAACAAAATATTATAGAAGGAGCAGAATGCCTTAAGAGTGGAAACTCAAAAAAAAATATAACCTTCATATTCCTATCAAATTATATGAAGCAAGTTGACACAAAATTTACACCGGTTTCACCTGGGACAGGTGAACCCTAAATATCCTCTCGGTGGCTGGATTGCTTACTAACAATGTAACCGGCGTAAGAAAATCGAGAATGATAAGGCCCATGAAATCTGGGGGCAAGCTTGCCCGCGGGAACAAAGTTCTTGACCATAACTTGGTCACCTACCTTCAAAGGGGTGGGTCTCCGTCCACGATCATACCTTTCCCTAACCTTTTCATGAGACACTTTAAGATTGGCTTTAGCCTTCTTCCAAAGATCTTTAATGTTGTCCGGATCTATTGTCTCGGGTAGAATGTCACTCAGAGACCAGAGGTTAGAGAGCGGCGTGTTGGGAACAAACTTGAACATCAAAGAGGCTGGAGTAAATTTATGTGATTCATGAACCGCCGAATTCAAAGCAAAAGCTAACCAATGCAGGGACGTGTCCCACCTGGAATGATCTTCATGATGATAGGCAATAAGTGCGGACCTGAGATTACGGTTAACTCGTTCAGCCAGAGATGGTTGAGGGTAGTAAGCAGAAGTAGTTACATGAGAGATGGACAAGTCGAAACAGAATTTACGAAATAAATTAGATGTAAAAGCCTTAGCATTATCAGATACAATATATTGGCACGGACCAAAAGAAGCAAAAATAGAATTTAAGCAAGTAATGGTAGACTGAGCGGTAGCCAGCTTAGTCGGAAATAACCAGGAAAATCTAGTAAAGCCATCTACGCATACAAAGATGAACTTGTTAGCATTTCCCTTTGACTGGGGGAAGGGTCCTACATAATCAATATACAGGCGTTCCATGGGGCGCGACGCTTGATGCGAAGACAAAAGGCCTACCTTGGTGGACATGGTGGGTTTACTGAGCAAACAAGATTTACAAGCTTTTACAAGTTCACGGATTTCACCGTCCATACCTTTCCAGATGAACATTTCACGAATCTTTTCACGAGTTTTAAATATTCCCAGATGCCCCCCCAATGGGATCTCATGATAGTATTTGAAGATCATAGGCACAAGAACAGCTGGAACGACCACCTTCATCATCTTGTCATGCCTCGAAGGGCAACATAAAACACCATTCCTCAGAACATAAGGGACGACATGTTCCCCAGAAGAAAGGGTTTCCATTATCGGAGCTAGCGTCGGATCTTCACGTTGGTATTTCTCAATATCCCTAAAAAGCATGGGAGCATCTGTTAAGATGGCATTAACACCAGATAGTATGGACTCGGGAGGTGATGAACTGTCGACCGGTTCATGGGTCTCGACGTCGTTAGAAAACATACGACTGAGTCCATCAGCAACGACATTTTCGGTACCTCTGATATGCCTGACATCGAATTGGAAGGCAGAAATACGGATGGCCCAACGGGCTATACGACCAGTACGACGCGGCCTACCTAAGACCCAGCTTAAGGCTTGATTATCTGTCTCCAGGTCAAATTTGACGTGTTCCAGATAGAGACGGAACTTTTCTAAGGCGAATAAAACTGCCAAACCTTCGAGCTCATAGATAGAATACTTGGCTTCTTGAGCCGACAAGGTCCTAGATGCATAGGCGATGGGTCGCCTCCCTAGTTCAGTCTCTTGAAGAAGGACTGCAGCTACTGCTGACGACGACGCGTCAGTTTGGACGATGAATTTCTTCGAGAAATCAGGCATAGCAAGTACAGGGGCATTACAGAGAGCTAATTTAAGATCTTCAAAAGCGGCTTGTTGAGAAGGTCCCCACTCGAATTTGATGCCTTTCCTACGAAGAAGGTTTAAGGGCGCCGCTCTATTAGCAAAGTTAGGAATGAACTTTCTGAAGAAATTCACCATACCAATAAACCTGGCGATACCTTTAATATCCTTGGGAGGTTTAAAATCACGGATGGCCTGTGTTCTAGAATGATCGAAAGCTACACCATCAGGTGACACAATATGCCCTAGGAATGACATAGAGGGCTTAGCAAAGGCAACCTTGGACAACTTAACAGTTAACCCAGCCTTACGAAGGCGATTGAGAACTTCTCGCAGATGATCTAGATGTTCTTCAAAAGTCTCTGAAAATACGACGACATCATCCAAGTAGTGGTACAAGTATTCAAATTTGATGTCGGAGAAGACCCTATCTAGCAGCCTAGTGAGTACAGCTGCTCCCGTGGGGAGCCCGAAAGGCACGCGGTTGTATTCATATAAATTCCAGTCCGTGGCAAACGCTGTAAGGTGTTTAGACTCTTCGGCAAGGGGAATTTGATTATAGGCCTGATTCAAGTCCAAGATAGTAAAGAACTTGGCCTTACGAAACCATGAAAAACAAGAATGAAGGTCGGGAAGGGGCACAGATTGTAACACCACCTTCCGATTGAGAGCCCTGTAATCAATGACAGGCCTGAAGCCCCCTTGGGGTTTCGGGACTAGAAAAATAGGCGAAGAATACGCTGACTTAGAGGGCCTAATAATACCATCCTTCAACATCTGATCGATAATTTCTTTCAGAGCCTTCATTTTAGGCGGAGATAGCCTATAAGGTGGAAAACGGACAGGGATCGAATCCGTGACCTCAATTTTGTATTCAATAAAGTCAGTAACACCAAGAGTATCAGAGAACACCTCTGGAAAGGACTGACACAATTTGCGAATACTATCAGCCTGCTCCTCAGGTAGATGTCTAAGGTCTAACAACATCTCATCCTGGGTAGGCGAAATAGATGAACATGATACAGAATTACACTTGACAAAGGAATTTTACAATTGGACGCAAACTTGAATGTGCACGACTTACTCTGGAGATCGAGCACAAGACCAGTGTGAGAAATGAAGTCCGCTCCCAGTATGATGGGGCAAGACAAGTGCTTAGCCACAAACAGTTTGATTTTCCATGTAAATTTAAAAATACGAATTTTGACCAGTAAGGAACCTAGAATTTCTAATGGAGATGAATTAGCCGAAACATATAGAACAGGAGATGAGACATAGTCAGGTAGTTTACAAACAGATTTCAATTTAGAATACCATTCAGCCGAAATAATCGAACAGACACTGCCTGAATCTAATAGAGCGGTTATAGGCTCATTGTTTAACTCAATCTTAAGAAAAGGAATAGGTGCGGGGGAATCCGCCGCAATCCTAAGACACTCTTTGGGGCATTCAAAAGATGCATTTGAAAATTGCTCGTTCCCTGAATTTACAACCTGTTTACTAGGGGCTGAGTCTCGGGAAGATGGATTAGTCGACTCAGCCGAAGCCACTAGTCACTTTTTATTATTGGCATAGGTGGAATTTGCACCAGAAGTTGAGCAGGAGGGGGTGCTATTCGAATTTGGGCAATTCTTGGCGATATGTGAGAAAGCCCCACATTTAAAACAGCCTTGTGATGAACCAGCCCCATTACTTGTCCCACTCGACTTGATCAGTGGACACTTATTGCGCAGGTGGTCAGGCGACCCACAAGCATAACATTTACGAGGGGTGACTGATCGGCGATGTGGAGGCCGAGTATTACTAAAGGAAGGCGGGGGTTCTTTCGCTACACGCAAAGAATCGGCGTATCTAACTCCTTCCGCTGAGACGGCCAATGCTTCAAGTTCCGAGAAAGTTTGCGGGCACGCCGCGAAACACAAATATGACCTGTAGGGTGGTGAAATCCCTTCCACAATAGCTTGTACAATCTGATCCTCAGGGAAATGAAGAGCAAACACCCTAGTATAAAACTTAATATCTTGGATGAAGTCTGCCAAGTTTTCATCCAAGCGCTGTACCCGATAATAGTACTTCTGAATAAGGGAGGACCTGGCCCTAGCAGGGATGAAGTTAGCTAGCAAGTGGGCATGGAAATCCTCAATAGATGATTGCTCGGCAATGGCTCTTACGATTTTATCAGAGAGAATACCAATAGCATACGGATAGATAATTTGCAAAATTTGACATGGAGAAAGAGAAAAAACAAGGGCATGATCCTGAAATTCAACTAGAAATCTTAAAAATGAAATTACGTCACTGGTGGTATTAACGGAAAACTTAGAGATACCTCTGAGCAACATTGCCAATGGATGAGGCAAGCTACTAAACCCGGGTGACATAGTAGGTAAAGGTTTCAATGGCAAGGTAGTTAATTCAGAACGTACATTATTTAATGAGTTACGGCGTTCAGACTCATCCAATGGAGCAGAGGTTGTTTGAGCAGCAATGGTTTTCCTATTGACTTCTCCCTTATGAGGCTCTTCCTCGCTACCTACATTCACCGTGACGGGTTGATCAGTTTTGGGAGGAACCTCCCCAGTTAACAATTGAGTGACCTTGCTAGATAATTCAGAAATGTTTTCAAGCAGCGTACTAGCTTCCTTCTTCTGAACGTCATTCAGCTTTAGAGACAACAGATCGTTAACTCTATTTGAGAAATGATATATCCTGGCTTGCACACGCTTAATTTGATTAGGAGAAGGATCATTTTCATCAAAAAAACTAACTACAGAGGCTAGCCCAGTAATATTCTCGACGATCGTGGACAGAGAGTCGTCAATTTCTTTCTTTCCCAAGGTGGGGATGGAAATGGGCAAATCAAGTGACTCTCTAAGCTTGTTTGTGTCTACTGCAACCGTGCCTCCAGATTGTACATTTCTGATAGTTAACTCATAGATTAACTCCTCCTTGCGCAAATACCCAAGATGGAGAACGTCGCGAGGGCCGGGCATGATGACAGAAAAATTTTGATACAGGAAAAATCAAAATTTCCAGCAACTGAGAAAATCGTTAGAGTTCGGAACAAAACGAGTTTTAGCCGTCAAAAGGGGCTAAATTGAGACCCATTCAACCACGCTCTGCTACCACTTGTTACCGTATTTTAGTGGTAGGTAGAGGTGAAAGAAGGTGCGGGCGTGAACGGGTCTCAAACTACGGAATCAAAGTTAATGTAAAATTTAACAAGGTTATATTTTCTTTTCAAAAACAAAGAAAAAACAAGCATGGCAGGTACAAAGTAGCAAGTCCAAAGGGTAGTTACAATATTTACAGGATTTGGGCTTCGCGCCCTGACTTCACAATGCTTGGGCAATCAGCTCAGTTTTACCCCAAACACAAGTTTCAACAGAGGGGCAGAAAACCCCATTCATGTTCAGGAACATTTGCTCCAAATTACACTGAAAAGCCTCCACGAGGCATACAACACTCTATTTTCAAAAAAAGAGAGCCACTCGCTCTCAACTTTAAGCCTCTCAAAGGCCACACCAAACTCCACCTTCGAGTTGTCCTCACTGGACATAGACACAGGGGTAAAATACCCAACCTACTGAGGTCTATTAAATGAAAAGGGACAATTACATGACCTCTAAAATAACAATTTGAGAGGAGGCGATCTGCACTCCTAATACACTTGTTTTTAAAACCTAATCTGGCTCTAGGCCACTAATGCAAGGGCTAATCCCATACTACAGAGGTGACTTTAGAAAAGAGCAATGTGTTTTACGTTAACGAAGAATAGGTTGAAAAAAAATAAGTTCACCTCAAAACAATGTGAGTGGGAGCTCGAGAGGGTTAGCACTCTCTATCCCAATATGCAGCTTTAAAAGAGAATAGATGAAAAGATTGGTTACATTTTAGGAAAAGGTTACATGGTGGAAACGCTTCGAACCCGCCCCGAGTGTTAAACTGCCGACCTAGCAAGAAAAGAAGTTATTAAGAGGCCATTACCTGGTGTTGAACAGCTGGAGAAGAAAGAGGCGCTTCCCGCCCCCTGCTATGTACTTTACACACTGAAAGATGGAACAGAAGTGGCCCGGAGACCCAAAAATCAGCAGTTTAAATACTCTCGCGGAAGGTTCTAGGCGTTTTAGGGAAGAGAACACCCGCCCACAATCACTTTATTGGCTAGGGTACAGAAACATATCCAAGTTGGGGGAAGATACATTGGATTGGTCGGAAATTACTCAAAGAAATTCGGGATTGGATAAATCTAAAACAAGGGGGAAAAGAGGGGTATACAGCCAACTTAAACAATAACAGAAAGAAATTTAACAAGAAACAAACTTTTGAAATAAGAACTTCTCCAAAAAAATAGTTCTTTCACTCCGCACTAGGGTGCACTATTGTTGATCTTCAGTAGTGTCCTCTAGAAGAGAAAGTTCACACTTCTTACTACAAGCAAAACAAAAATACGTCGAAAATGACACAGTTCAAAAACTCCAAAATTTACAGGTAGAGACATCTTCCGAGAAACTTGAAAATTAATACCGTCCATAAAGTTCAGACTTCCTCCAGCAGAGGAGTTTCAACAGGCGCACATTTTGAATTAGCGGCGTGGAGATGTACCGCCCGGTACAATAATAATAATAATAATAACAATAATAATAATTGTATGATCACAGCTACCGTGTGCAGGTATTTTATTACGACAACATCTAGGCTGCATACGTGTCAATTTCTACGTTTCGTTTTTCTACCAGATGGCAGAGTATAACGGATCACTATTGGACAATCCATGACTGAGTTTTTAATTAATTTAGTCTGGTAAACACCAAGCGTGTCACAAGAAATCTCTTATATGCCGACATCGCACGATATGGAGTGTCGAATGAACTTTTTCTCCGCCTATCAAATTCCGACTTCCTAACTTACTGAGTAAACAGATAAAACAAATGTGGGTTCGAGCCGCACTGTCGGCAGCCCTGAAGATGGTTTTTCGTGGTTTCACCAGGCAAATGCCGGCGCTGTACCTTAATTAAGGCCACGGCCGCTTCCTTCCAATTCCTAGGCTTTTCCTATCCCATCGTCGCCGTAAGACATCTGTGTCGTTGCGACGTAAAGCAAATAGAAAAAAAAAGTGTGACTGTTATGTCGTGATCAAAGCCATGGGATCTCCAATTTTACGTTGAATCCAACCAACTGGGACTTGGCGTTCGATTTCAAAAATGCTACATAATTTGCCAGGGATTTGAACCGCAACCGGCTTGATGAGAAGATAAAACAAAGTAAAAATTTATTCATCTAACTTTGGTAGAACTTTTACGGTATTGATAAAAACTATTCGAGCTAATAGAAACTATATGATTTCTTTGAAGAAATTGGTACATGAAAACGTTCATCATAACGGTGATGAAACGTTGTGCATGATTCATTATCGGTAGCTATTCTTAACCACTTCCTTGTGACGGGGACACTGTAGCTACCGTATGGATATACGAGTATTATCCTGTTAAAGCATTGTTTGTAATATGGTGCAATACACGATGACCTAATACTGTACATCATTAACCGACCCCGCGGTGTAGGGATAGAGTCCGACCTCTTACCCGGAGGTTCCAGGTTCTATTCCCGGCCAGGTCAGGGATTTTTACCTGGATCTTAGGGCTGGTTCGAGGTCCACTCAGCCTATGTGATTACAATTGAGGAGCCATCTGACGGTGAGATGGCGGCCCCGGTCTAGAGAGCCAAGAATAAAGGCCGAAAGGATTCGTCGTGCTGACCACACAACACCTCGTAAACTGCAGGCCTTCGGGCTGAGCAGCGATCGCTTAGTAGGCCATGGTCCTTCGGGGCTGTTGCGCCCTGGAGGAGAGGGGGGGGGGAGAATACATCATTAACCTACATTTCGCTTGAATCTGATCCCCGTTATAACACGAATTCTTGCCCTCTATTCTTATCAATATTCTTCTTTTTTTGTTTTGCTAGTTGCTTTTACGTCGCACCGACACAGATAGGTCTTATGTCGACGATGGTATAGGGAAGGGCTACGAGTGGGAAGGAAGCGGCCGTGGCCTTAGTTAAGGTATAGCCCCAGCACATACCTGGTGTGAAAATGGGAAACCTCGGAAAACCATTTTCAGGTCTGAACCCCACCTACTATCTCCTGAATACTGGATACTAGCCGTACTTAAGCGACTGCAGCTATCGAGCTCGGTAAATATTCTTCTGTACAGCATAATTTTCCAGCCAACTTTTTATGATAATCAATGTGTAACGGCGTCCAGAAAATTGTTAAATTATAGTAAATGGTTTTGTACCAAGCCCATGGTTTAAGGTTAGCGCGATTGCTTCCTACCTGGAGACCCAGGCTCGATTCTCGGCTCATACTGGGATTTGAATGGTAAGATGAGGGCTGCAACAGGGTCCACTCTCATGAGATGAAATGACTGGCTGAACCCACCTCGAAAATCAAGCAGTAGACTATGCCTGATGATGTCACGACAACCAAGTAGCCCTCCGAAATCTGCAGCCCACCTGGCTGGACAGCAGCATTCTTGGCAGTCCAACGGCTGTATATGCCACGTGTTTGTTTTTAAATACTCTTGCACCTTACTTCCCGTAGTTTCTAAAGAAAACTTTTCATAAGTGTAAAATATTGCAGAGTAATTATAATATAAATTAATTCCACGTATTTTGACTATAGTATCATACATTTACCATTATTATTAAATGCAGTTCAATTTTAAACTAAACTATAAACTTTCCGGTTTAGTGGTAGAACGGTATCCTGATGTTTAGTAGGGCCAGGCTTCTACTCATGACGTTAACACTAATTAAAAACTACTGTGACTTCTGGAATGACTTACATTACATTCAGCCTCAGGACGATATATGTGAAGCCATACGTTCTTCAGTGTGCGAATTCCTCGTCAAATAAGCAAGAATCTGCAGTAGGACCTGTTCCGTGCAAGAAAGAAATAAAGAAAGAAAGAAAGAAAGAAAGAAAGAAAGAAAGAAAGAAAGAAAGAAAGGAAGAAAGGCAGTAATTACAAGGCAGAACATCTCATTACTGGTGAAAGGTAATACCTTCCTACACAACTCCGAAGGAGATAAATTAGCCGTGGTATTATGTTCACTTTCCATTTATAACGAACTAAAATACTCTCATTATATGTTATGGAGTTTCAGTGTATGTAAGTTTGTTTTTCGCGCAATTCTTTGGTATAATTAACCGTTTCAGGTAAAATAAAGATCACATTAGTGATCTTCAGCTTTCGTGTTGATTTATTTGGTCCATCGCCACGGGTAAACGGCTGATCAATTTCAACCAGAATTCATATTTAGAGACTTTCTATCCAAAAGCAGGTCTTAAAATACACGTGATTTCAAAATATACTCAGTGGATCGGGGATTTACAGGAAAAAAACAAAACCGTTATTTAATGTTTTCATATATGTTATTGAATTTATGTAAAATCTATAGATTCATTGCAGGACATCTGCTCATACTGAACATTTTTTACGATGTGTGTATGTGTGGTAGTTGTGTGAATATGAAGTGTGTTGGGACACGAACACAGTATCTCCGAGTCAGAGGAGTTAACCAGACGCGATTAAAATCCTCGATCCGACCGGGGATCGAGCGCGGGACCCTCTGGATCGAAAGTCTCAACGCTGACCATTAATCCAAGGAGCCGGCCTGTTAAAAACAAATGAATGCACAGAGTTAGGGTTTCAATAGAGTTTAAATTTTCCTGACTGCCCTGTCCTGTTGCGAATGTTGTGAAACGACACTATTTCTAACCCACATATTGGCCGTCTCCTTTTCTTGTCCAACCCCTGAGGCTGGGGGACGCAGATGAAGAATACACCCCAGGGGCTCTCAACTTGGGAACGTGGGTTGACGACCACGTGGCCCTTAGCTGAGTCTGGCATTGCTTCCACTTAATTGTGCCAGGATCCCCTGTGGGTCGGGGACGCAGACGAAGAATATACCCACGGTATCCCACTGTCTGTCATAAGAGGCGACTAAAAGGGCGTCCAAGGGATGATTGAATTAGAACCATGAAACTACTTGTGACTAGTATCATCACGCGTGGAACACCACGGGTCGCCTTTACTAGCGAGCAGTACCACTCTGTTAGGTACAAAATTGATTTGTGATTAACAGCAGAGAGTGGTTCACTCTGGATTTACAGTACCTGAGATTAGTACCACTATATGCGGAACACCACTGGCTTTCGTTGCCTGTGATTAGTACCATTATATGAGAAACACTACGGGTCTGGGCGTTGCTTGTGAACACCATGGCTCTGCATTGCCTGTGATTAGTACCCACTATGTGAGGAACACCGCGGGATAGTTCGGGTCCCTGTGATTAGTAGGCCTACACCTAATCACAGTACCTGAGATTAGTACCACTATATGTGGAACACCACGGGCTTACGTTGCCAGTGATTGGTACCATTGTGAGAAACACCATAGGTCTGGGCGTTGCCTGTGATTAATACAACTATATGAGCAACACTGTGGATCTGTGTTGCCTGTGATTAGTACCCACTATGTGAGGAACACCACGGGAGATTCGGGATTGTGCTTTGGAAACAGTTCCTTGGCCAGTAAAACTATTGTTGTAAGTCAGTTTCTGGGAAGATGGGACATTGCGGGTCGGATCCACTGATTGGAAGTTCATAATCGTTGTTTATCGTCGTCTTTTTGAATTCTAGTCAGTGGATCGATTTTGGAATTAATTTTAACTTTCAGTATTGTGTCTTGGATCCGATGATTATTTTAAATTCATATTCATGCATTCATTCTTCATCATCACGTTTTGAATTCTGGTCAGAGGAAGAATTTTGGACTTTTCAATTGTCGTTACAGTTCGTCTCATATCGTACCACTAGGGGCCGATGATCTAAATATAAGGCCATTTAAACAAGAGCATTATCACTTTTCTTGTTCATAGGCTCTCTTACATCTCTTCTCAGACATACTGGGCTTGTTCGATTCTCCTTGCCTCATTATTTATACTTCCTTTCATTTGCGATAGCATTAAACTAAGACATTAAGACATATCGGAAATTCCACGACATTCTCATTTATTTCGCATTTTTTCACGCACGTAGTCAAGTTATCGATAGATCTCGCGTAGGCGATAGCTACGACACCTCACAGTAGCCTACTTATCACGTTGCGTTCCGATTTATACTTACTTTACATCACGCTCCGAGCTACGATTTTACCACAAAATGGCAGATAAAATCTCCGCTCCCTGTTCCGCCATATGACCTTAAAACTATTTCAGTATATTATTTGGACCTTCCTCTTTAAAAATAAGTTTTCCCATTTTTGCTAGTTTTGAAATTATTGAAAGACACACTGAGTTTTACCGAGGGCCTCAATACTGGAACAAAACAATAATCAAGCAAGCTTATAGTGTTACGTGAGTGTTTATATCGTGACCATAGCCGCGGGATTTCCAGTTTTACGCTGAGATAACTCGAACCGTGACCGCCTTAATGAGGAGCCAGTGGCATACCGTTCGTTGCTCACGCCGAACCACGTCCCAGCACTTTCTTGTCGATGACAGGCAAAACAACTATAAAAAATTGATCGTATTAAAAACGATATGATGCGATCTTTAAATGTCTAGTGCATTTATAGTATATGCATTGTAAAACCTTATGTGAATTTGATCTCGATAGGTAGAGTTAAAGATAATAATAATAATAATACTGACTTTCTACGGGCACATGACCCGCCTGAAACCCTGCTGGCTCACCAAAGAATCCTCACAGTGACAAGTAGGAGAAAGACTTCCAAGTCCAAGTGGATCACCTCGGTAAAATCAGACCTAGAGGAACTGCAGATTCCATCAGAGACCACAGAAAATCGACTTTAGTATCAACAGGCCACCATACAGGGAGTCTTAACACCGTCCCTCACAAGCAAAAAAGTACAGGAACTACCAGACCTAAGTAGTCCGACTCGTTGGCTGAATGGTCAGCGTACTGGCCTTCGGTTCAGAGGGTCCCGGGTTCGATTCCTGGCCGGGCCGGTGATTTTAACCTTCATTGGTTAATTCCAGTGGCTTGGGGGCTGGGTATTTGTGCTGTACCCAACATCCCTGCAGCTCACACACCACACATAACACTATCCTCCGCCACAACAACACGAAATTACCTACACATGGCAGATGCCGCCCACCCTCATCGGAGGGTCTGCCTTACAAGGGCTGCACCCGGCTAGAAATAGCCACACCAAATTAATTAAAACCAGACCTAAGTGGGGGGAAGCAAGCACACAGCCAGTAAATGAAGGCGTACTGGGCCAAGAAACAGCAGAAGACCCTAGCTAAGAGTTAAGACGAGCCCTGTGGTCCCTAGTAGGGCAAAACAAACCGAAAAAAAGTCCTGTAATATGCTGTTTAGTTCTATATGCAGAGAGTTCCTGTTTTGAATGGAAGAAAAATGCCACCAATCTTCTATTCCAAGTCCTTGAAACATAATCAATCTAACATTCAATCATTTCAGAAAAATCTTTATTAATAGAAATGATTTTTACATAACTTAAAAAAAAACTTAGAGTGAATTTAAAATTCCGTCAGCCTAGAACTGGGCTGATATGGAGGCGAAGAAGTCATCGAAACAATTCTTAAGAACGTTAAATTTGAATGTTTGAAATGTTTTCCTTTCAAGACATTTTGCATAAGAGGAAGCGAATAGTTCAATATTTTAATAGTAGGCATTACTTGCGAATGGAATATGTTTTATTCATAATGATTTCTTTTTTGCAATGAGTTGACAAAACTGATCACGTTTAGACTGGTATGCAGTACATGTTACTTTGGAACAACTCCTCGTAAACAGGTGTTATTGAGCCAGGTTGATCTTGTTCTACGAACAGATCGTGCCGCACCTCACAGTATATCACGGCACTCTGGGAAACATTCCGTGGAGATGACGAACATGACTGGGGCACGTGGCTGTGTCCATAGTTCATGCCCAAGCAGCGGAAGGGAGAGCTAGTGATTATACTTATAACTGGTTAGTGGAAGGTCTAATAAAGGTAAAGGACATCAAGTAAAGGATTATACTCTTGCTACTACTACAACAATAATAATAATATCTGGCTCCATGGATAAATGGTTAGCGTGCTCGCCTTTGATCACAGGGGTCCCGAGTTCGATTCCCGGCAGGGTCGGGAATTTTAACCATAATTGGTTAATTCCCTTTGGACGGGAACGGGGTGTATGTGACGTCCTCATCATGATGAGGATCACGACGAGCGTCAAGTCAAAAGACCTGCACCTGGCGAGCAGAAGTCCTAGCACACATCCCGGCACTAAAAGCCATACGCCATTTCATTTTCATAATAATAATAATAATAATAATAATAATAATAATAATAATAATAATAATAATAATAATAATAATAAAGTGGAAAGATTCAAATACCTTGGTGAATTGGTTGAATCCAACAATTCTGAGAAGTTCACTCTCTCAACACGTGTCAACAAGTGTGAAACAGCCTTACGATTCACTCAAAACATATCTAACAAAAGGACTATCACTAGAAATGCAAAATTAGACATTATCAAACTGTAATTAGACCTGAATCATTGTAGGAAGCAGAACGTTTAGCACTTCGAACAAATAGCCTGCTTGAAAAACTGACGATTGAGGAAAGGAGAATTATCCGAAAAAAGCTTGGTCCCAACTTCAAAGATGGTATTTACAGACTTCGGCGCAACTTAGAAATATACATCCACACCGAAAAGATATCAAGCGTTATCCGGAAAAGAAGGATAAGTTTTTACTCTCACCTCTTCAGATTGCCAGCTGAAAGAATCTGTAAACGTTTGTTATCCTATTTCACAAGCCTGAAAACGATTCCTCCTTGGTTGGTGGAGATCGGTAAGGATCTTTTGAAGTGTGGTATCACAGAAACGGACATTCAGCTCTGAGCACCACTCAAACACAAACTTAAACAGCTTCATCAAGAAGAAGTCCCAACTCAACTGGAGCATGTCTATTTTGATGCGTGGAGGAAAGCACACTCCGAAAGGATGAAAACCTGGTGGCCCGGCAAGAAGACAAACCGTTGAGATCTCGCGGTTCTTAGTGGCCCCAACGGTGAATAATAATAATGCACTGACATGCCAAAAGTCATGGGATAGCTTGGAACATGTCAAGTGTAAACACTGACTGTGTTGGTCGTGGTAAGGCGACGTGAACTATCGTCTCTCGAAGGGGACATGATAGTGGAGGCCAGATGAATGGAACATTGGATTGTCGAAGTTGCGCGGATATTTAACATTCCTCGATTGACGGTGAAACATGCATATTGATGAAACTTAATTGAAGGCATTACCACCCCCAGTTAACAGCGGAGTGGCCGACCACGGATGCTTAATGATCACTATTAGCGGCGTCTGGCTAGAATTGTCCGTGGTAACTGACAAGCCACACTGGCTCAAATCACATCCACATTTAATGCAGGAGGTATTAGACGCATATCCGGCAGACAAGTGCAGTGTTCTTTAACGTCAGTGTGATATGAGAGCAGAAGACCTACCAGAGCGTCCTTGTTAACACCACGACATCGGGAAAAACTTCTCACTTGGGCACGTGACGATGCTAACTGGACCCTGGAGGAATGGCGACATGTAGCTTGAGTTACTGTTTCAGTTGTTTCGAATAAGGTGCAAGCCCCATGAAGCCATGGACTCTAGCTGTTGTCAACATGGCAACATACAGGCTGGTAGTATTTCTATAATGATGTAGGGTGTCTTCACGTGACGTGGGCTGGACCGCTGATCCACCTGAACAAGTCGTTGACCCCTACGTTCAACTGCTCGGTGACCACTTGCAGCCCTTCACGAGTTTCGTGTACCTCTACAACGATGAGATATTCCAGCAAGATAATGCCTAAGTTGTCTAGAATTGGTTCGAGGAGAATTAGGGAGAGTTTCAACGACTGCTGTAGCCACATCGGTCGCTTGATATGAACCCTGTCGGGAATTTATGGAACGTGGTAGTGAGGTCTGTTTACGCCTAAGACCTGCACCTACAAATAGCAGGAAGATGTGGGTAGTTATCCAAAGGGCATGAGTCAGAATCTCTCCACAGATGTTTATTCCACTCGTGGAATCGATGCCACGACGAACTGCTGTGCTTGGCTGATCCGGAGGAGGGACTACACTACACTAGACCTCTATCCCATGACTTTTCGCATGTCGGTATAATCATCATCATTAGAGATCTGCCCTAGGGGAGGTCTTCACATGGCAGCTTTCCATGCAATACTATTACCTGCTATCCTCTTCGTTTTCTCATACTTAGCATCTATCCTTATACTATCAACCATCTGGTATCTTCTGTGTCCTCTTCTTCTTTTTCCAGTCACCGCTCCTTCCACAGTGTTAATCAGTAAACACTCACTTCTTATCCAATCTCCAAGTCAATTGCGTTTCCTCCTCCTGATCACCTTTAACATTTCTCTCTACCAGTCTTCCCAGCACACCTCATTGCTCACTTTCTCTACCCATTTTTACCACCCATTAATTCTTCGTCAGGGTTGGCTTGTACATTCCTAGACTACTGGAGTCAATTTTAGCTGTGTGCGGAGACTACCTCGGATCAAATGGATACTCAGTCGTATAATAATAATAATAATAATAATAATAATAATAATAATAATAATAATAATAATAATAATAATAATAATAATTTAATAATTTCGTGTGGCTATTTCTAGCCGAGTGCAGCCCTTGTAAGGCAGACCCTCCGACGAGGGTGGGCGGCATCTGCCATGTGTAGGTAACTGCGTGTTAATGTGGTGGAGGATAGTGTTATGTGTGGTGTGTGAGTTGCAGGGATGTTGGGACAGAACAAACACCCAGCCCCCGGGCCACTGAAATTAACCAATGAAGGTTAAAATCCCCGACCCGGCCGGGAATCGAACCCGGGACCCTCTGAACAGAAGGCCAGTACGCTGACCATTCAGCCAACGAGTCGGACTCAGTCGTATAATGTGCGTTGTGTCCTCAGTTCGAAGACTGCTGCATCTCCAGAAGTTCTACCATTAGCTATTTCGGAAACCACTGCCATTCAGAAGAGGTATACTAGATAAATGAGGGAGGAGGTGGTTCCTCATTGCTTTCCTAATCAAGCGAAGGTGCAATCAGATATAAGACACCAGCCAACTTTACTGGAAACACTATACCACAGAGACTGGCTGCATAGGGAATAGGAAAAGTGATACATAACCGTCGAATACTCGTAAAAGCCACGCTGAGTGACAGACGAAAAAGTGGCTTTTGATTCCAGCTCAGCTCAGCAATACTTGAAGGAGCTTAAACTTACCGGACCCCTGTGAGTGGGAGACGCAGATGAAGAACACACCCGCGGTATCCCCTGCCTGTCGTAAGAGGCAACTAAAAGGGGCCCAGGGGCTCTCAACTTACGTGGGTTGGCAACCACGGGGCCCTTAGCTGTGTCCTGACATTGCTTCCACTTATTTGTGCCAAGTTTCTAACTTTCATCTATCCTGCCCGATCTCCCTTAGTCAACTTTTGTTCTTTTCCGACCCTGACGGTATTATAGCATTCGACGCCTAGGGAGTCTTTCATTTTTCAGACGCTTCGTGGCCCTCGTCTTTCATTGTCCGGTACTTCCTTTTTCGAAGTGTCGGAACTTTTTTCCTTCTCTCTCTCTCTCTCTCTCTCTCTACCTCCTGTGGGTGGGGGACACGGACTAAGAATACACCCACGGTATCCCCTGCCTGACGTAAGAGGCGACTAAAAGGGGCGACCAAGGGATGATAAAATTAGAACCATGAGACTACTTGTGATTAGTACCATTGCGTGCCGAACACGTTACTTGCGACTAATAACACCTTGTGAGGAAAACCATGGGTCTACGTTGCCTAGGAACAGTACATTATGCGAGGAACACAACGCGTCTAAGCGTTGCTTGTGATAAGTGTCATCGTGTACATTGCACCGGTCGGTTCCGCAGTGTTCAGAATGGGTCTGCAGTTACCTATGAGTAATACCACTTTATGAGAAACGCTATGGGTATACGTTACGTGAGATTAATACCACTATGTGAGATATAGCATAGGTTTCGCTGGCGCCCTAGTACCGCTATGTGAGAACTATGTGAGTGTTGTGCCATTATGTGAAGAACACCATAGGTTTGTGTTGTCTGATGGCGTTGACATAATGTGCCATACACCATGGGTCTACATTGCCTTTGATTAATAGCACTATGTGAGCAACACCATGAGTATACGTGGCCTGTGCTTAGTTCTACTAAGTGAGGAAAACCATGGGTATACGTTGCTTGTGAGTAGTACTCTTATGTGCGAAACACCATGGGTTTGTGTTACCTATGAGTGGTGCCATTGTGTTTGACACACCATGAGTCTACGTTACCTGTGGTTAGTTCCACTATAGGAGGAACACAATGGTTCTGCTTTACCAGTGATTTGTACCATTATGAGGGGCCGGTGACCTGGACTTTGGACCCCTGTAGATAGTAAGCATCATCCCAGTATTTTAGACATTGTGAATTGGATCCACTAATCGTTCTTATTTCAGTATCTTTTTTTTTTTTACCATCATTCGTTTTAGATTCTAGTCGGTGGATACTTTTTGAAGTTTTAATTTTCATTTCCTTCACCTTGTACCATTAGGGTCCGGCTAGCCGTTAGGGCCCTTTAAACAACAAATATCATCTAATCAAACCGGTATGTAAAAGAAGTCTTGCATGTTAAAATTGCCGGCACCTCGTCATCTTTGAACACCGTGAACATTGTTAGCGAGACGTAAAACCACTCATTATTATTATTATTATTATTATTATTATTATTATTATTATTATTATTATTATTATTATTATTATTATTATTATTATTATTGTGAATAGCATGCGCATATCATACGGTATCAGAACCTGCAATCCTCACCATAGCTGGAGAAGCGCCTATTGATTTACTTGCTTATGAACGATAGGAAATCTGGCGTACTCAAGGAGAACTCGGACAGAAACGCGCAAAGAAGTTGGCCCGTAGCCGCCGAATGGAGCGCTGGAAACAGTGACGAGAAAGTGATTCTCGAGGGAAAGGGACAAATGATTGGATGGTCTAAATGATTGGATTAAACGCACTCATGGTGAGGTAAATTACTATATTACTCAGCTTCTAACAGGGCACGGATAATTCCGTAAATTTTTGCACAAATTGAACATGGCCAGCAGCGCAAAATTCATTTACTGTCGTGATATATATGGCGTCCTACATACTTTCTTCGTGTGTGATCACTGGTTGGCAGAAATAAGTATTGTGGAAGCCGATCTAGAAGTGTTGACACCAGATAATATTGGGCTTGTGATGCTGAGAAATCAGGAATCTTGGGATAGGGTGACAGAATATGTGGAAAGTATCCTGCGCCGGAAGAAGAGGGATCTGGATGCTTTTGAACATCATTGAAATATGTATGAAGGAAGAAGAAGTCTGAATGACTAAAAGCACGATACTACCCTGAAGTAATGCGAGAGCGGTTCTGGGGCAGAAACAAACATCGTGGGAAAATGGGTTTGTGATTTTTAGTGGGTAAGAATTCCACACACTCGTGGAGTGCGGACCCTTCACGAGCGTCTCATGTAAGATTTTACACAATCCCTCGCAAAACAATTATTATTATTACTATTATTATTATTATTATTATTATTATTATTATTATTATTATTATTATTATTATTATTAGCGTATTCTCCCAATAATGGAAGACGTTAAGCAAACAACTCAATCAAGTTTTCTTTGGGTTCTTCTTGTTCTTCCAATAGGCTTTCATTCTCTCTGAGAAGGCTTGTTTACGTTCTTCCGACCATTTCGGTCTGCACTGTTTTTGCTTTGGTTGCTCTGATGTAACTTCCCACTTGTTGACTTTGTGTCTGAAGGTGTCTCTTTCTAAAATGTCTGTTGCACATATGTTTGCGTTTTTGAGGTCCTTTCGAAGTTCGTCCAGCCAAGGTGTTGAATTCTTAAGTGAGCTAACATAATTTAATATTCTTTTTGACAGTCGATTTTCTGGTAATCTTGTGAGGTGTCCAAAGAATTTCATTCGTCTTTTCTTAATGTCAATTTCAATGTTTGAAACTTTTTCTGTTGTTTTGATTGATTGTAGCCTGTAACCATCTTTGGTATATCTTGCTCCTAGGATTTTCCTGATGATCTTCCTCTCTTGCTTTTTTATTTCTTCTAATTCTTGTTTACTGTTAAGTGACAATGTTTCACTTGCGTAAAGGACTGTTGGTTTTATGACTGTGTTGTAATGCCGAATTTTTGTCTGTCTTATTTTATTATTATTATTATTATTATTATTATTATTATTATTATTATTGCCGAATGAGTTGGGTTCGTGGTTCGGGCCACGTAGCTGTGAGCTTGCTTTCAGGAAATAATGGGCTCTAATCCCACCGTCGGCAGCCCTGATGATGGTTTTCCGTGATTTCCCATTTTAGCACCGGACAGATTCTGCGGCTGTGCTTTAATTAAGACCAAATTTTAATATAGGGTGCTTAGGAAGTAAGTACAAATATTTTTTCTGTTAGTTATCGGTGGCGTGCGTGTAGAGGCGCGCGGCTGTGAGCTTGCATTCGGGAGATAGTAGGTTCGAATCCCACTATCGGCAGCCCTGAAAATGGTTTTCCGTGGTTTCCCATTTTCACACCAGGCAAATGCTGGGGCTGAACCTTAATTAAGGCCACGGCCGCTGCCTTCCAAATCCTAGGCCTTTCCTATCCCATCGTCGCCATAAGACCTATCTGTGTCGGTGCGACGTAAAGCCCCTAGCAAAAAAAAAAAAAAGTTATCGGTGGGGACCTGAATACATGTATGTATGTCTAGTCCTCAGACCGAAGGCTGGTTGGATCCTCAACAGCTCCGCCATCAGCTGTCATAGATGGCCTAGGCATCACTGAAGAGGCGTACTAGGGAAATGAGGGGCGAGGTAGTTTCCCGTTGCTTTCCTCACCGAGCCAGAAGTTGCTATTACATATCAGTCTGCCAAGCCCACTGAAATGCATGCACCAACCGACCCTATGAGCAATATTTTCACACCATTCATAGCAGGGACTGGCTGCAGAAGGAATGGCATTACTAGCATCACTCATACCTCAGTCACTTTCATTTTGTCAAAGCTAAGGTTAAAGCTGAGACAGACCTGAATACATATGTTATCAAAATAATGCCCTATTTCAAAAATAATATATGAAGTTGAATATTTTTAGCTTGTAGCTCAGTTAGTATTTAACAATGAACCACTTAGAGATTTGCTGTCATACATTATAGTATTATTGCCAGTATGAAAACGTTCGCTTCTTGTACGTAGAACGTTCTTATACAACTTACGCATACATACTACCTGAAGCTACAGTGCAGTGATGTACTTAGAATTGCTTCTTACACATAACGCAGGCAAACAATCTGGAGCACGGTACGGCGGGTGGTATAAGCCGAGGGGCAAACGACGCCACTAGTTGCCTCATAAACATCCCTCTGCTTCAAGTTCCTCCCTCGGACAAACCATTCGTTAAATTTAAAAGCATATTTTACAAACTGCGGTCATTCATCCCTACCTTCCATAAGGTTATTTGTACTTATCTCCCAAACACTCCGAATACAAACAGTGTGGGCTCCACAAATATCTAACAAACTTCGTTAAAAAAATCGAAAAAATTGTTGATAATTGAGCTATTTAAATACGATACAGCCGTATCAATAGACCTACTGGCCTTAATTAAGGCCCCAGCCCCAGGACTTGCCTGGTGTGAAAATGGGAAACCACGGAAAAATCTCCAGGGATGCGGACGGTGTGATTCGAAGCCACCATCCTCCGAATACAAGCTCACAGTTACGCGACCCTAGGAACATGGTCAACTCGAGCGGTATTAATATATTATTATTATTATTATTATTATTATTATTATTATTATTATTATTATTATTATTATTATTATTATTATTATTATTATTACATTTAAAAAGTTCCAACTTTATTATTTGAGAAATAAATCAATATGGCTTAAAGATGTGTAGGAAATGTATGACAAATAATTTAATGAATATAAGACACTTTGGTCGATTACCCATCATCAAGCTTCAATTGTGTATTACGAGATATTTATGAGATTTCACTTTCTTCGCATCTTGAGGAGTAGCTGCTTGGTGCAGACAGACACTTAGAAAATAAGATTTAGTCCATGATGACCGTCGCATTTTGATTGTTTTGATGAATTACTTAGCAATGCAATTGTATTCATCGTCACATTGTCCGGATTCTTGGATGAGTTGTCAGTGCAGAGGTTTTCGGCTCATAGATACATTGGTTTGATTCCCGACTGGGCCGGGGATTGTAATCGCCTATGTTTATTTCCTGTAGATATGGGACAGGGCGAGTTGGCCGTGTGGTTAGGAGCGCGCAGCTGTGAGCTCACATCCGGGAGATAGTGGGTTCGAACCCCACTGCCGGCAGCCCTGAAGATGGTTTTCCGTGCCTTCCCATTTTCACACCAGGCAAATGCTGGGGCTGTACCTTAATTAAGGCCACGGCCGCTTCCTTCCCATTCCTAGGCCTCTCCTGTCCCATCGTCACTGTAAGACCTATCTGTGTCGGTGCGACGTAAAGCAGATAGCAAAAAAATCCTAGATATGGGTATTTTTTGTCATCTTAATACACATCTTCATTTACATACGATACATTACACGCAACAGTGAATACATCCTTCTGTATAGAATTGGCATTAGGAAATGTATCCGGCCGTAAAACTGAGCCAAATCCATACAGAGTGCTGACTCCAGGTAATTAAGAAGAGGCCAGAAAGAAGAAGAAGAAGAAGAAGAAGAAGAAGTGTGCGCAAGAATTTGTATATTAATGATTATTCAGCGCACTAAAAGAGGGGATCGCAAATAACATCATTCGCGAAAAGGGGGTGGTGTGTGCAAAAAGTTTTAAGAGTTTTGTTATAAACTGTAGTTGAAGTATCGGCGTTTCTCGATGTGTTATTTATTATTGGCATATCATATCAGGTAACATTAATACAACCGGGCTGAGTGGCTCAAGTGGTAGAGTCCTGGTTTTCTAACCCGAATTAGTAGGTAAGTTCCCGGCTAAGTCCGGTGGTATAGGATATAAAGGAACTCCCGCGAGACAAAATTCCGGCTCAGTGCGTCTCTGAAAACTGTAAAATTAGTCGGAGTGAGATAAAACCAATAACATGAGTACAATCTACAAGAACCCCGGGATAATGATATCCTTGTTCTTAGCCCTTAAACTGCATGTGTTTCTGCGGTGAAATCTAGATCAATCGTCGCCATAAGACCTATCTGTGTCGGTGCGACGTAAAGCCCATAGCAAGAAGAAATCTAGATCTCGAAGTCACATGACTACATTGGGAAGGAAAGAATAAACAGTACTGAAAGGAATTCCCGTGACTTGCTGTAGCGGAGATGTGAGAAAGTATTGCATCCTTGCCAAATAATGAGGGCTTCATACAATGCATTAACTTTCCTTCCAATGGGATTTACAACCGCATAAGAAGTTGGTCGCACATTTCATTAAGGTGTGACCTAGATTTCTATACTTTGTGTTACTGACATTCAGAGTGAAGTGTCATCCATAATTTAACATTCCGGCTCCGTAGCACTGTGGCCTTTGGGGTGAGGACTCCCGGGTTTAATTCCAGGGATTTTATCTGTGGATGTTTAATTCCTGTGGTATTGATGTTATAAAATATGACAGGGAAAACTGGAGTACCCGGAAAAAACCTGTCCCGCCTCTGCTTTGTCCCTCACAAATCTCACAAGCAGTGATCAGAATTTTAACCACGGAACCCAGCGGTGAGAGGCCGGCGAGCTGCCGTCTTTGTCATGGAGGCTAATAATAATAATAATAATAATAATAATAATAATAATAATAATAATAATAATAATAATAATAATAATAATAATAATAATAGTAATAATAATATATTAGTCAGCATATTATAATTTTTTGATATTTTTAACACCGCACTCTCACATCGACCCACTGTGGGTGGGGGACGCAGATGAAAAATACACCTACGGTATCCCCTGCCTGTCGTAAGAGGTAACTAAAGGGGGCGACCATGGGGTGATGACATTAGAACCATGAGACTACTTCTCGATTAGTACCATTACGTGCGGAACAACATGGGTCTACGTTACTTGCGACTGGTATCATCTTCCAAGGAAAACCATGGGTCTACGTTACACAGGAACAGTAAGTTACCACTGTGTCGGAAACACTTCGGGTCTGGGCGTTGTTTGTGATAAATGTCATCGTGTGTATTCCACCGGTCGGTTCAGCTGTGTTCAGAATGGGTCTGCGTTACTTATGAGTTCTACCATATTATGAGAAACACCATGGGTCTACGTTGCCTGTGATCAGTGTCACTATGTGAGAAACACCACGGGCTTGGCTGGCGTCCGTGATTAGTACAAATCTGTGAGGAAAACCATGGATATGCGTTACGTGAGAGTAGTACCAATATGTGAGAAACATCATGGCATTTTGTTGAATGTGGCGTAACCATAATGTGTGATACACCGTGGGTCCACATTACCTATGATTAGTATCACTATGTGAGCAACACCATGAGTGTACGTGGCCTGTAATTAGTTCCACTAAGTGATGAACACCATGGGTCTGCGTTGCTTGTGAGTTATACCCTTTGCATTATCTGTGAGTGGTGTCATTGTGTTTGACATACCATGGGTCTACATTACCTGTGATTAGTACCACTATAGGAGGATTACCATGGTTCTGCTTTACCAGTGATTTGTAAAATTATGAGGGGCGGGTGACCTGGATTTTGGACCCCTTGAGATGATAAACACCATCCCCGTAATTGAGTCATTGAGAATTGGATCCTCTGATTGTTTTTGTTTCACTATCAGTTTTTCATCATCATTCTATTTAGATTCTAGTCAGTTTTAACTTTCATTTCGTTGCACCTCGTATCATAAGGGGCCGATGACCCAGCTGTTAGGCCCCTTTGGACAACAAACATCATCATCAACCCTCACATCGAAGGTGACGGAAGCATGAGAAAGGGCTAGGATTGGGAGGATAGAGGCTGTGGCTTTAATTAAGGTAGATCTCAAGCATTTGCCTGGTGTGGGAATGGAAAACCACGGGAAAACATGTTCAGGGCTGTCGACGATGGGATTCGAACCCATTGTCTCCCGAATGCAAGCTCTCAGCTTGCGGCCCTAACCTCAAGGCCAACTCGCTCAGTATTACTATTATTCTTTTTATTATTTCTTCGAATGAGCCAACTATGGACTACGAAGGTTAACCAAAATGTTTTTCATCTAACAAGGAATTGGTTTCACTTTCTTAAGAGCCTTCTTCCTAGCCCATATCTCCTTCTCTTTCTGGATTTGTAGTTGTAGTTGTTTAGCTGCTTCTGATCTCTTTGGTCTCTGTCCATTCTTATGTTTAATATAAGGGTTTTCCTTTAACATTTTCCGGAAAGTTTGTCTGTCTTGGATATGGGATTCAGAGATGTTGAATGTTTTAAGATCTTGTTTAACTTGCTTGTACCACAGTGATATTTTCTTGCAGGAGGTTATTGCTTTAAGTACAGGTAATCGTTGGGCCTGAGTTACCTTGCTCCGTTTATGATTCTTGGTTATAAGATCTTTCTCAAGGTAGTTCTTTCTCTGATCTCTAGTTTCTGTATGAGTTTTGCTCCTTTGATTGTTAGGATTTCAGGCACATAGAGGACCTCAGGTCTGATTACTGCGTTAAAGTGTCTTAATTTCGCATTGATGGATATGGACTTCTTCTGGTAAACGTTTCTGTATTGATTATATGCAATATCCAATTTCCTAATCCCTTATTCAAATGCTTTGTTGGTCTTGAGGTCTTCACTGATCCATTCTCTGACCTTACGGACCCTGTTGCAGGGAAGAAGGTATTCTGGCGCAGATTTGTCATTTGCCATGAATTTCTCGTAAGAAAACTGAAGTCCAGTCTTGGAGGCTATGGAGTGAAAGGTATTTATCTGGTCTATTGCTGTTTCAATCGACTCTGCTAGTACATCTACATCATCCGCGAGAGCGATACAATAGACTGGGGTATTGATTTTGAATTTCCTGTTTATTATTCTTAGACCTGTTTCAGGGAGTGTTTTCCTCCATTATCGGTTTATTTTTTCTAATACACAATTAAACAATATGGGTGAGATTGCATCGCCCTGCCTCACTCCTGTTTTAATCTCAAAAGTGTCAGAGATTTTTCCTCAGAACTTGGCTTTAGATAGGGTGTTTGTTAGGGTACACTTGACGATGTTTAATGTCTAATGATCAAGCCCGAGTTCTTGCAGGATATTGAAGAGAACCACTCTATCTACAGTGTCGTAAGATTTGTTAAAGTCAATACATTTGAGTATGAAATTTGTATACTGTTTATTAGTCTGCATGATGATGGATTTAAGGTTGTGTATTTATTCAACACGTGATCTGCCCTTCCGGAAACCTGCTTGGTATTCTCCAGGTTCTTTAACAAGCTGAGATTCTAATTTCTTGAGTAGTATTTTAGAGATTTTTTATGTTGCCGAGAGAAGGGAAGTGCCTCTATAATTGTTAACATCCTCTCTATCCCCCTTTTTGTGCAGAGGGTGGATCGGAGCGGTGGTCCATTCTGCAGGGAGTTCTTCCTTAACCCAGATGCCTTGTATAATTTTAGTCAATATGTCTATTATTCTGCTATCTGCATTCTTCCAAAGCTCTGCTATGATTGAGTCTTCCCCGCAGGCTTTGTCGTTCTTGAGTTCTTTGATTGCTTGTTCCACCTCACCTCTTGATGGCATTTGAGCATCTAGTTTGATGTTCTCAGGGTTGCTGAAGAGTAGTTGTTCCTGTGGGGGTTTACAATTTTGTAGTTGTTCAAAGAATCTCGTTAAGATTTCACAGTTTTCTGGATCAGTTAATTATACCTTTTCTACCTTGCGGGTCTTTGAAGCTAAGCGACGGTGGTTCATATTTCTGGGTGCTTCTTTTGAATGTCTGGGGGACATTTCTTGTATTGTGCTTCTTGAAGCCTTGTTCGATGGATTCAAGGGTATCTTTATCAAAGGTCCTTTTGGTATTTCGGATGAATTTGGTAGTTTGCTTTCTTATTTCAAGGAAGTAGAGCCAATCTTGTTGACTTTTGGTTTTGTTCCACCTTTCCCACGCTTCTTGTCTCCCTTTTATGGCCTCCCCACATTCTTGGTTCCACCATGGATGTTTATATTTCTTCTTAAGAACGATTGTTTTCTGTGCGGTTGAGATTACTGCTTCTTTCAGCTGTTCCCAAGTTTCAGGAGGCGAAATTCCGATGCGATGGCTTAAGTGTTCTTTGAAAATGGTGTGGTCTTTGACTTTTACTTCATCATATTTTGGGACGGGTTTCTGTGCTTTCCTCCGGTTAATTTTATGATTTCTGTGGACAAAGTTTAGTTTCACTTTGGATATGTAGTAAAAAGAGTCCACTTTCACGTTTCTGATCACCTTTACATTCCAAACCTCTTTATCAGGTTTGTATGAAATGGCTATGTGATCAATTTGGTATTCTTCTAAAACGTGAACCATGTGAATTTCATTCTCAACGAAAACATTCTACAAGTATCTATCAGACGCTTACCATTGAAGTTAATTGTCTTAAGGGCTGGGTACTGGCCAACTATATCAGAATACTTCTTTTCTCTACCTATTTGTTCGTTAAAATTGCCCATTGAAATGAGAGTACGGTGATAGGGAATTCTATGAATTGTTGATTGAAGGTCCTCCCAAAATTATTCCACAGCCTCTGGATTTCTGTAATTATCTTGATTTACTGGAGCATGGGCAATGATGATAGTGTATCGTTTGTTGGTACTTCGGAAGGACAGAGATGCGATTCTGCTTGAGGTCGACGAGAACCCTGTAATTGAGTTGATTATCTTCTTCGATACAATAAATCCTGTTCCTAGCATGTTGGTGCCTTTGAGAATTTCCTTCCCTGGTTTGCCTTTTAATGCTCGGTATCCCTCTGACTCAAAGAAATCCTCGTCTCCAAACCAAGCCTCTTGAAATGCCAGTATTAATATCTGCTGTTGAGTTATCAGGTCGGTGATCTCTTTCAACGTCCCTATCCTTCTGAGTGAATTGGTGTTGTAAGTCGCTGTGTAACTTACTGTATTTTCTTTAGTCCGGATTGAGATACTGAAAATGACGGTGAGGCCTTCCCAGACTCCGATGGTCCTCTTGTATCACCTTGGTTGGTGGCAGTGGATTGAATGATATCCTTATTACCACCTGGGGCAGTTCTCCTTCGGTTTGTTTCCTACATGCTCTACCATTTTGATAAAAATGGGTTTGATGTAACCGAAATCCCTCAGGACTTCTGATACTGCATAGGTTGCTAGCCTAAGAGATAGAAAACGGTCACCCCTAACATGGGGAACAGACACCGGCCAGTTCGCCACCCGATGCGGGTATACACACGAACGAATTTGTTGACTGAAGACAGTTCCTCTGCTTTATCAACCGATGGGACAGTTTATCCTCCTACGCCTTCAAGACCGTTGGCCATCTTCATTGCCTCAGTTGATCCGCGGGTGTATTATTTGGCAATGCCTTATTCACACCTGTCCTGTACATCTACAGGAACATCCCCTATCAGCCATATGGGACGCGCCGTGTCCAGATTGAGGGCCTCCCACCCCGTGTCTCACACGGGGTTTGGTCCAGCTTCTGCTCAGTTCAGAACCAGACTCCCGTGTGAGCTGACTGGCTATTATTATTATTATTATTATTATTATTATTATTATTATTATTATTATTATTATTATTATTATTATTATTATCTGTTTACCCTCCAGGGTCGGCTTTTCCCTCGGACACAGCGAGGGATCCCACCTCTACCGCCTCAAGGGCAGGGTCCAGGAGATTCAGACACTTGGTCTGGGATACAACTGGGGAGAATGGCCAGTACCTCGCCCAGGCGGCCTCACCTGCTATGCTGAACAGGGGCCTTGTGGAGGGATGGGAAGATTGGAAGGGATAGGCAAGGAAGAGGGAAGGAAGCGGCCGTGGCCTTATGTTAGGTACCATCCCGGCATTCGTCTGGAGGAGAAGTGGGAAACCACGGAAAACCACTTCCAGGATGGCTGAGGTGGGAATCGAACCCACCTATACTCAGTTGACCTCCCGAGGCTGAGTGGACCCCGTTCCAGCCCTCATACCACTTTTCAAATTTCGTGGCAGAGCCGGGAATCGAACCCGGACCTCCGGGGGTGGCAGCTAATCACGCTAACCACTACACCACAGAGGTGGGAATTATTATTATTATTATTATTATTATTATTATTATTATGGAATTTTTCCCTCGGGAAACGATTTTTACGTTTGACTAAATCTACCGTCACGGGGCTGGTGTATTTAAACACCTTCAAATACCACTGGAATGAGACGAGATCGAACTCGCCATCTTGAAATCAGAAGGCCAGCGCTGTTCCATCTGTCAACCCGGTATAATGCCAAACATTCCTGATGCAAATGCCTAAGGAGGGCTGCACCCGGTGTTAAGTTGAAATCAAATGAATGAAATCATTCAATTAAATTCACAATGAACGTTTCACCTTAGTCGTCCAAAAGAATCTTGGATCATCTGCTTTCTGTTAGAGTAATATGAATCCTCGAAATTGACACGCAGACAGCCTAAATATTGTGAAATCAAATTATGATTTTGATAATAATAATACTATGTAATATATAATTTATAATAAAATACATAATTATTACAATAATATGTAAATAAACCAAAATCAAACTTTCTTCAGCTTATCCCAGTTATTTCTGGGGTCGCTGGAGCCACCTAGGCTCATTTTTGTTTCGGCCGCGGGTTTAAGACCGGATGCCCTTCCTGACGTCATGCGATTCTTGAGATGAAAATCTCGACGCGGAATCGATCGAAATTCGAACCTCAGCCTTCCCGGTGGGAAGCCAGCAGCTAAGCTACTGAGATAATCACGCCCCCTATTATAATAGTATGCAATAATAATAATTAATACTATTATTAAGCCTCCGTGGCTCAGGCGGCAGTGCGTCGGCTTCTCACCGCTGGGTTCCGTGGTTCAAATCCCGGTCACTCCATGTGAGATTTGTGCTGGACAAGCAGAGGTGGGACAGGTTTTTCTCCGGGTACTCCGGTTTTCCCTGTCACCTTTCATTCCAGCAACACTTTCCAATATCATTTCATTTCTTCTGTCAGTCATTAATCATTGCCTCAGAGGAGTGCGACAGGCTTCGGCAGCCGCCACGATTCCTATCCTCGCCGCTATATAGGGGCTTCATTTATTCCATTCCTGACCCGGTCAAATGACTGGAAACAGGCTGTGGATTTTCGTTCATTAATACTATCATTATTATCAGAAAGAAATCTTGTAGTTTTATGTAACTTGATATGGTGATCATACCAACGTGACCTCAAATTTTATTCAGAAACTAGTCCACAGGGGCCACTTTCACTTTAGCCCTTCCAGTTTTTCATATTCACGCCCTTTTAAGCTATCGCATCTTTGTCGAAAGTTTCATACATCGAAGAGTAATCTCTCTACTTTTTGTCTTATCAATCAATCAATCAATCAATCAATCAATCAATCAATCAATCAATCAATCAATCAATCAATCAATCAATCAATCAATCAATCAATCAATCAATCAATCAATCAATCAATCAATCAATCAATCAATCAATCAATCAATCAATCAATCAATCAATCAATCAATCAATCAATCAATCAATCAATCAATCAATCAATCAATCAATCAATCAATCAATCACCACTGATCTGCATTTAGGGCAGTCGCCCAGGTGGCAGATTCCCTATTTGTTGTTTACCAAGCCTTTTCTTAAATAATTGCAAATAATTTGGAAATTTATTGAACATCTCCCTTGGTAAATTATTGCAATTCCTAACTTCTCTTCCTATAAACGAATATTTTCCCTAATTTGTCCTCTTGATTCCAACTTTATCTTTCTATTGTGATCTTCCCAGGTTTTTTACAATAACGCTCAAACTTATTCGTCTACGAATGTTATTCCACGCCATCTCTCCAATGACAGTTCAGGATACATCACTTATTAGTCGAGATGCTCGTATCCTTTCTCCCAAGTCTCCCCAGCCCAACTTTTGCAACATTTTCATAACGCTACTCTTTAGTCGGAAATCACCCAGAACAAATCGAGATGATTTTTTTTTTTTTTTGGGATTTTTCCAGTTCTCGAATTAAGTAATTCTGGTGAGTGTCCCATACAATGGAACCATACTCTAGTTGGGGTCTTACCAGAGACATATATGCCCTCTCCTTTACATCCTTACTATAACCCCTAAATATCCCCATAACGATATGCAGAGACTTGTACCCTTTGTTTACAATCTCGTTTATGTGATTACCCCAGTGATGACCTTTCCTTATATTAACACCTAGGTAGTTACATTGATTAGCCATGAGGCTCACTCAGTCTACAACAAAAATGAGTACCAGGTTAATTCCTCGGGGCCAAGGCGGCCGGGCGTAGAGCTAACCACTCTATCCCATCAAGTGTCGAGGTTAATGATAATGGAAGCCTTTAACTTTTACTCCTTCTAGGGCCTTCATGGCCTGTTCGGAGATGACTTCGCTTCTTTTTTTTTTTTTTTTTTACTTACAGTGATCCCCATAAGGAACTTTCACCTCAACAACACGGTAATCAAACCTTAGAGGACTTTGCCTCGCAACCTGACTTTTAACCCCATTTATCATCATACCATTGCCTGCTGTCCATCTCTCAACATTGTCGAAGTCATTTTGTAGTTGCCCTCAATCTTGTAACTTCTTTATTACTCGATACAATATAAATCATCCATAAAACGCCTTATCTCTGATTCCAGTTGTTTACTCATATCATTTATATACATAAGAAGCCGTTTGCCTTGAGGAATTCCTCCCTTAATGATTACAGGATCAGATAATGCTTCACCTACTCTAATTCTCTGAGTTCTATTTTCTAGAAATATGGCCACCCATTCAGTCACTCTTTTCTCTAGTCCAATAGCCCTCAATTTTGCCGGTAATCTCCCATGATCTACCCTATCAAACGCCTCAGAGAGGTCAATCGCAATACAGTCCGTTTGACCTCCTGAATCTAAGATATCGGCAATAACTTTCTGGAATCCCACAACCAGAGCTTCAATGGAATAACCTTTCCTAAACCCGAATTGCCTTTTATCGAGCCTTTTATTTATTTCTTTCTTTCTTTAGTTTTTTAATGTATTTATTTATTTCGGAAACGTGTCTAATATAATCAGGAAGTATTAGTCACCTCCTCTATCTGGACACTATCCTTGTAATCCACAATCTTAGAATATGAGTTAAAAGGGGATGGTTATCTAATAGTACATCCTCTTACGCAATGGTCACCTCCACCAGGTCATGTATTTCAAGCATGGTTTTTTTTTTTTTTTTTTTTGCTATTTGCTTTACGTCGCACCGACATAGATATGTCTTATGGCGACGATGGGATAGGAAATGCCTAGGAAGTGGAAGGAAGCGGCCGTGGCCTTAATTAAGGTACAGCCCCGGCATTTGCCTGGTGTGAAAATGGGAAACCACGGAAAACCATCTTCAGGGCTGCCGACAGTGGGGCTCGAACCCACTATCTCCCGATTACTGGATACTGGCCGCACTTAAGCGACTGCAGCTATCGAGCTTGGTGAAGCAGGGTATTAGAAGTTCGTCAGGTAGTAGGCTTCCTTTCTGGCGTACTTGTCCACGCAACTTTGATCGACAATTGCAGGTTGCCTATGGTTATAGCTTGCAGCCTAGACATCGCGGAAGAATGAACGCGAAGGTCTCTCGAGCAAGATCGTCCCACTTGGCAGAAAACAGACGGTCACGTAACACGAGACTACAAAGTAGTAAGCTAGTGAATGACCTTACGCAACAGCGTGTCTACATTGCACGGTCAAGGTGCTTGTGGGTGTGTTCGTAGTCAAGGGTACTTTCTCCTGTCCTGGTAACTGTCGCTAGCGGTTTAAAGTGGAGTACCGATTATTTATCCTATAAATCTGAAACCTGTTCACTCCTGTTGTGTAGCGCCCTTACTTGCCGTCCTCAGAGGCTCAAGTTCCATTCCCAGCTCTGTCAGAGATTCAACATATTCTGACCCAAAATGAGATGAAGTGGAACAAAGTTTTTTTCTTTAACTCATTATGGTCTAAATAACTCAGATTTATCGATCAAGCTGGCCATGAGGTTAGGGTCGCGACGCTGTGAGCTTCATTCGGGAGATAGTGGGTTCGATCCCCATTGTCATCATCATCATCTGTTTACCCTCCAGGTTCGGCTTTTCCCTCGGACTCAGCGAGGGATACCACCTCTACCGCCTCAAGGGCAGTGTCCTGGAGCTTCAGACTCTTGGTCGGGGATACAACTGGGGAGAATGACCAGTACCTCGCCCAGGCGGCCTCACCTGCTATGGTGAACAGGGGCCTTGTAGGGGGATGGGAAGATTGGAAGGGATATGCAAGGATGAGGGAAGGAAGCGGCCGTGGCCTTAAGTTAGGTACCATCCCGGCATTCGCCTGGAGGTGAAGTCGGAAACCACGGAAAACCACTTCGAGGATGGCTGAGGTGGGAATCGAACCCACCTCTACTTAGTTGACCTCCCGAGGCTGAGTGGACCCCATTCCAGCCCTCGTACCACTTTTCAAATTTCGTGGCAGAGCCGGGAATCGAACCCGGACCTCCGGGGGTGGCAGCTAATCACACTAACCACTACACCACAGAGGCGGCCTCGATCCCCATTGTACGCAGCCCTAAAGATGGTTTTACGCCGTTAGGATTTTCACACTAGAAAAATTCTGCAGCTGTACCTTAATTAAAGCCACGGCCGCTTCCTTCCAAATCCTAGCCTTTTCCTATCCCATCGTTGCCCTAAGACCTCTTTGCGTCGGTGCAATGCAAACCACATTGTAAAATAAGTCGCAGGAATGTACAAATCAATTTCTTCTTTTTCTAGGGACCGATTAACTAGATGTTAGACTAGGGTTATCAAACGTCCCTTATTTTAAGGGATGGTCCCTTATTTCTCTAAAGTGTCCCGTTGTCCCGGTAAAACATATATGAGACGCATATGGTCCTTTTTTTTTTGTGAACCGTCTCGTATATTTTAAAATACCGTGTTTAAATGTTATTTATCACAAATCTCTGGTGTATATTTCGCATTGTGTAAAGTAATTATAGTTTGTTTGGTTGGCACTAAATGTATCAAACTAGCTTTATTTCTTTGCTAGGGGCTTTACGTCGCACCGATACAGATAGGGCTTATGGCGACGATGGGATAGGAAAGGCCTGGGAGTTGGAAGGAAGCGGCCGTGGCCTTCATTAAGGTACGACCCCAGCATTTGCCTGGTGTGAAAATGGGAAGCCACGGAAAACCATCTTCAGGGCTGCCGACAGTGGGATTTGAACCTACTAACAAACTAGCGAGATTTACTTTTATAAAATGTAAAAATGACTACTTATAATTCTGAATAGCGAAAACTGCTTTTTGAAACACTGTTAAGTACTAAAATTGGGTCGCTTTCCATTTTATTATTATTATTATTATTAATAATAATAATAATAATAATAATAATAATAATAATAATAATAATAATAATAATAATAATAATAATAATGAAAACCTACAACCTGTTTTCCAGTCATTGACCGGGTCAGGGATGTAATGAATGAAGCAGATATAGGCTATTAGTACGATGGGGTCGCCACTCCCAAAGTGATTTATTAATGAGTGATAGATGCTATGAAATGAGAATGGAGAGTGTTGCTGGAATGAAAGATGACAGGGAAAACCGGAGTACCCGGAGAAAAACCTGTCCCGCCTCCGCTTTGTCCACCACAAATCTCACATGGAATGACCGGGATTTGAACCACGGTATCCAGCGGTGAGAGGCCGACGCGCTGCCGTCTGAGCCACGGAGGCTTAATAATAATAATAATAATAATAATAATAATAATAATAATAATAATTTAATAGTCAGTACTTGTTTTCTTGTAAAGTATGTGGCTCATATTTAAGAAATTCTGATCTTAAACAGGGCCTAATAATCAACGGTAGTCGAAGTGTCCCTTATTTTCATGTTTGTAATCTGGTCAACCTTATGTTAGGCTCCTTTAAAAAACAACAACAACAACAACAACAACAATACACTTTATCATCTTCTTCTTCTTAATCTTTTACTGGCGTCGATTCTCACAGATGGTGGGTGACCATCATGGAGTAAATTACTCTTTTCTATTCTGCGTTCCCCATATCTGAGTCGCCATATCGTAGACGTCGAAATACTGTTGAGATATCTCGTGCCGTAGTTCTCCACTCTTATCCACGGTTTCCTTCTATTTTGCCATTTATAATCAATTATGTCAGGCTGCATGGGGAGATGTGACCGAAATAGGCTGCTTCCTTGCGTTTTGCGATGGTTAGGATTTCATATGATTTCCCAGCACGACCGAGTACCTTCTCATTGTGTGCTAATGGGATCTTGAACATTTTGCGACACATCCACTTGTCATAGACCTGCAGTCGGTTCAGTGATGCAGCGTGTACTGTCTGTCCTTCGACATCATAAAGCATCTACACTTCACGATAGGCAACGAGTTTCGAACCGGAGGTTACGGTTGCACACAATATGTTTTAATTTTAGAAACTCGCTTAGCCCGTGGTAGTTAAGGCGTCAAGTCTACATGGTCTGCTGCGCGGTTTGGGTCACGTAACCATCAGCTTACATTCGGGAGATAGTGGGTTCGAACACCACAGTCGGCAGCTCTGAAGATGGTTTTCCGTGGTTTTCCATTTTCACACCAGGCAAATGCTGGGGCTGTACCTTAATTAAAGCCACGGTCGCTTTCGTCCCACTCCTAGCCCTTTCCTATCCCATCGTCGGTGTGACGTAAAGCAAGTTGAAAATTATACATGGTCTGGCACCATGGTTAGCGGTTTGAGTCCCGTTGGCAAAAAGAAAAACAAAACAAAACAGAATGCTGGCTGGCCTGTGTGCCAAAAGCCTGGATTCAATTCCAAACATCTCCGCAGTGTTTATGTGGAGTGAGTGCATATGATGCTGTTGATAGTGATTCGTCCGCCGGATGGAGACTTTAAGCCTTGACCAGATCCCTTGGTGCTATTCGACAGGATTAGGCTATGTGCCGGCACCGAGTTTCACTCTCTCCCTTCCTGCTATCACATAGCATGTCATACATGCATACCCCTCGGAATCCCTTTCTTGTGTAAATCAGCATCGTAGGGATTTGAAACGTGACACCCTTTAGTGGCGTATCCCTATATCTACAATGAATTATACTATTTTTGGATATATAATTGAAACATTTTTTTAAAAAAATTTTGTTTTACGTCACACCGACACAGATAGGTCTTATGGCGACGATGGGATAGGGAAGGGCTAGGAATGGGAATGAAGCGGCCGTGGCCTTAACCAAGGTACAGCCCCAGCATTCGTCTGGTGTGAAAATGGAAAACCACGGTAAACCATCTTCAGGGTTGCCGACAGTGAGGTTCGAACCCACTATCTCCCGGATGCAAGCTCACAACTGCGCACCTTTAACCGCAGGGCCAACTCACCTGGTAATTTTTTTTGTAATAACAGTTATCAAATACACTAGGAAGGTGCGAGAAAAATATATTTGAAGGTCATAGTGAAGTGTAAATTCACCCGGAAGCATGTTGTGTCTCACTGGCACTCAATATTTCCCTCCAGCATGGTCTCGTTCTAGTGTAAACTACCACTGGTGGAGATTTAATGAATTTAGGAACTCTTAACACGATAAGTGCCACATGTTCTGTGGTGTCAAAAGAAAAATTTCAAATTTGAGTTTCATATACATAACGCTATTATTATTGTGATTGTTAGTTAACATATGACCTTCAATACATTGATTTAACGAAGAATATCTATACATTTTTGTGAAATCAATTAAGCCTGTTGATATGAAATACTTCTCAAGTGTACAGACAGTGAGATTAAAATGAAATCTTGAAAATGGAAAAAATATGAATTTATATATTTATATTATTTATTCACTATCGTAAGTAATGTGTAGCCTGTGTTGTGGAAGATCATCCGTCTCCAAGAGGACCAATACAAACGAGCACCGAACTATGACGAAACGACAACTCTAGAAAGGAAATTAATTCATCTCTAGACCTTTCCTTCAGAACGCAGGTAAGTAAAATGCCACCAGAGGGTCTCTGATATAAACTCCGACCGAACGCACAGTGTTTGTACTCTGGGCTACGGCAGCTGCAGCATGTGAGCCGCGCGCATAGTTCTTCACCTTGCAAGCAGCCTGCAAGTGTTCGACCTGGCAAGCATCAGTCGCCAATCTGAATCTCAACTGTTAACAGGATGAGACAATTATCGTTGCAAAACCGTATTTTCGTATGTAGAAGTTCTGGTTTCATCTTAATGGTCGTGTGAATAGTCATAACTCTCGCTATTCGTGTGCAGAAAGTCCTAATCGTGTTTATGAAGTCCCTCATTGTGATAGGAAGATTGGTGTTTGTTGTGCTGTTAGTACAAGACGAATAATTGGACCTATTTTCTTCGAGACGACACTAAATGCATAGAGATACCAAGATGACATTTTGACGCCGTTATTCTCTGTTAACGGAAGAAGTAAAAATCGCGTGGGTGGTTCCAACAAGATGCAGCCTCTGCTCATACAGCAGAAGATTCCTTTCTTACAATCTCTTAAATATTTGTAGACAGAGTGATCAGTGCTGGTCTATTTCCCCCTCGTTTTCCAGATCTAACAATGTGTGATTTTTACTTATGGGGTAGACTGAAAGAAAAAGTGTATCGAACAGATCCTCACACTTTGGAGGAAATGAAAGAAAACATTGCGAATGAAATCAGAAACATTACAGAGACAGAACTCTGCAGTCGCTTAAGTCCGGCCAGTATCCAGTAATCGGGAGATAGTGGGTTCGAGCCCCACTGTCGGCAGCCCTGAAGATGGTTTTCCGCGGTTTCCCATTTTCACACCAAGCAAATGCCGGGGCTGTACCTTAATTAAGGCCACGGCCGCTTCCTTCCACTTCCTAGGCATTTCCTATCCCATCGTCGCCATAAGACCTATCTGTGTCGGTGCGACGTAAAGCAAAAAAAAAAAAAACCACCAGAGACAGAACTCACTCGCATCAGCGAGAATGTGGTTACCATGTACAATGCGTGTATAACCCAGGAAGGAGGACACTTCCAGCATCTTTTATAAGGTAAGATTTGATATAAGACTAGCAAATGTACCCGTGCTTCGCTACGGTATTCTACATTGTATACGGATTTTTCCGCAAATTACTGTAAAGGAAGTGAGTAAGATTATATTAAATTGCATTTTCTTAGCGCCATCCAAGATATAAAACAGGGAGGACGCCATACGTTGCTTTCGATATAAGGTAGGCATTGGGGAAGTTCTGAGGATAGTGGCAGGCCACAATTCCTACTGCCAATCACAATCGAGTTCGGGAGTTTCTACGATAAAGGCAGTCTCACGTGGCAACTGCCATTCACAGTAGAGGTGGAGAGTTTTCATTATAAAGACAGGCCCCTTTTCCTAATGCCAGTCAAAATTAAGTTGGAGAGACTTGATCATAATCGAGAAATGCAGCGCTATCTAACGTATCAACAATCGAGACCTGACAATAAGTCATAGGACCAGAGTTGTAGATCTCTCCAAATTGGACGGCGGTTGTACTATCTGTTTTGTGAAACGACTTACCGTTTAGCCGCCAATTATCCCGAAACGAAGGTCTGCACCTTCATTAAAATTGCATCCAATATTTCGATTTTTTCCGGGGCCAAAAGTTATACATTTGAACAGCTTGGAACTTTTTCGCAAAGAAAAGTGTGTCCAGGTTTTTGGATTAGCATTCGCATACATACAGAGTAATTAACGAGGGAATTAATACATTTAAGAAATTTGATATTAATAGAATATAGGGTTATAACTGAAGACAGCCAAATAGGACAAATATGTAAATACCTAGTGGATGTATTGGAAAATAAAAGGTCCCTCAATACATTGTGATGGTATGAGTTACGAATATAAGAAGACGGTAATAGAGGAGAAATTTAGGCGCAGGGCTTCCAAGGTAAACAGATAAGAAGACATATGGTGTTATTACTTAAGCCTAAAGAGGCAAGACAGAGGCAAAAAATTAAAGCGAAAAACAGAAGAAGAATAGAAATAGAGTAAAAATTATAGCACATGGCAGAAAACACCATACGGTGTGAAATAATGGGCTACACTCCGCGGTACTGTTCAAATATTAACAGCGCCCCTTAGTGCTGTTCGAGGACGATTGTAACCTCTAACGGTATTCCGCCAATATCCCTCAGAATGGCCGATTGACGTCTCTCTTGCTTTCTACCCAAGGAACAACCACGAGTTTACAGAAATGATGACGAAAATGGCAATACGTTACTTCCATGCTGGCAAGGAGTCAGAGACGTTGCCATGGTAACCTGTAGGTTCGTTGTCGGTCTGTCGGTCACTCAATGCAGAAAATGAGACCCGCAGATAATAGTAATTTTCTCCGTCATTTGGAGAGTAAGCGAAATTGAAAACATAACAAAAGTTGTTTGTAATGAAGGGGAGTTTCATACATAATACCAGGATTTTACATAAAAGCAATAGTATAAAAGAAAATGGAAGAAAACTGTTCTGATTTTCCTATAACCACCCGTCTATTCAGAGATTTTTAAATAATATGCATACGAAAACCTTTCCCGGGATGATTATACTCTAAATATGAAGTTTGGTCGAGATCTATCCAGCCGTTTTACCGTGATGGTGGAACAAAAAGAAACGAAAAATAAAAACCACTGGCATGGTCTGGAGTTGACCTAAAACGGATAAATATCTGAAAAATTGGCAAAACAAGCGAAATTACAGACAGCGGACTCCCTGCAACTTTATTTGTACAGAATGCATACACGCTTAAAGCAGGGCGGCCGCGCGCGACGTCAGTTCGGCTGAGGCAGCTGCCGTAGCGAAGAGTACAAACACCATGCGTTCGGTCTGAATTTATATGAGAGACCCTGTATATGTCAGTGATAAACACAAAAGTTTTGCCTAGCTGGATGTCGATTCCTTTGACCCTGGCACTACAGTACAGTCAGGACTGTCGAAGAAATATCGACCCTTGGTATTTTTTGAGTTAATATGTCCCTCGATTTAAAATTCACGTAACACATGCAGTAAATGAACAAATTAAAAAGGAAAAAGGAGATGCATATTTGAGTACCTGGGGCCTGAAACATGTTAAGATTGACAGCGGTAGCGGTTAGTAGGCCTACGTGGTTTAAAAGGTACAGTCAAACCTCAGTAGTCCATCAGACATATAGAATAGCCTTCATTGGATGCACTGTTGGTTTTGATTGTTTTGGAAAGTGTTCATGTGGTACCGGTGTCGTGGAGTGTCAAGTCAGCAACAGGAGGAGACAGACGGAGCACAAGAATTTGATTGCGTGACCTTCTCAACCGGACTCAACTCACATTACACTTAACCCCACTCTTTATTTATATTTTGCCCCCTGTGGGTGGGGGACGCAGATGAAGAATACACCCACGGTATCCCCTGCTTGTCGTAAGGGGCGACTAAAAGGGGCCCCAGGGGCTCTCAACTTGGGAGCGTGGGTTGGCGACCACGGGGCCCTTAGCTGAGTCCCGGCATTGCTTCCACTTGCTTGTGCCAGGCTCCTCACTTTCATCTATCCTGTCTGACCTCCCTTGGTCAACTCTTGTTGTTATCCGACCCCGACGGTATTAGGGCATTCGAGGCCTAGAGAGTCTTTCATTTTCACGCCCTTCGTGGCCCTTGCCTTTCTTCGTCCGTTAATTTATTTTTCGAAGTGACGGATACCTATTTTTTCTTTTTTCTCTTTGTCTTCCCCATGTGGGTGGGGGACGCAGACGAAGAATACACCCACAATATCCTCTGCCTGTCGTAAGAGGAGACTAAAAGGGGCAACCAAGGGATGATTGCATTAGAACTATGAAACTACTTGTTATTAGTACCATCTCGCGGGGAACACCATGAGTCACCTTTACTTGCGAGTAGTACCACTCTGTTAGGTACTCAATAGTTCTGTGATTTGTAGCAGTATGGCGGGGTTCACTGTGGGTTTCCAGTACCTGTGATTAGTACCACTAAATGAGGAACACCACGGGTCTGGGCGTTGCCTGTGGTTAGTAACACAATATTAGCGACACCGTGGGTTTTTGTACCTATGATTAGTACCCACTATATGCGGAACACCACGGGAATACCTGCGCCCGTGATTAGTACCATTAACACCACGGGTCTGGACGTTGCCTGTGGTTAGTAACACAATATGAGCGACACCGTGGGTTTTCGCGCCTATGATTAGTACCCACTATATGCGGAACACCACGGGAATACCGGCGCCCGTGATTAGTTCCATTATGTGAGAAACACCACGGGTCTGGGCGTTGCCTGTGGTTAGTAACACAATATGAGCGACACCGTGGGTTTTCGTGCCTACGATTAATACCATTAAATGCGGAACACCACGGTCTTACGTTGCCCGTGATTAGTACCATTAAGTGAGAAAAACCACGGGTCTGGACGTTGCCTGTGGTTAGTAACACAATATGAGCGACACCGTGGGTCTTCGTTGCCTATGATTAGTACCCACTATATGCGGAACACCAAAGGAATACCGGCGCCCGTGATTAGTACACTTAGGTGAGGAACACTATGGGTTTGCGTTGCCTATGAGATTCGCCATTATGTGAGAAACACCAGAGGTCTGCGTTACCTGTACGACGTACAATACTTGTGAGTAGAACCATAATGTTTGGAACACCGTGAGTTTACGCCACCTCTGATTAGTACTGCAACCTGAGAAATACCATGGTTCTCCTTTACTAGCGATAAGTGTTATTATGAGGGACCGTTGACATGGATATTGAATTCCTTTAGACAACAAGTAGGATCAATTCAGGATTGTGCTTTGGAAGCAGTCCCTTGGCCCGTAATATTGTTCTGGTCAAGTGAGGCATTGCGGGTCGGATCCACTGATTGTTTTAAATTCATATTCATTCCTTCATTCGTCATCATCACGTTTTGAATTCTGGTCAGTGGATGAATTTTCTACTTTTAAATTGTCATTGCATTTCATCTCATTTCGTACCATTAGGGGCCGATGACTTAGATGTTAGGCCCCTGTAAACAACAAGGATCATCATCATATTTCTACTTTCTCAACTTTGTGGGTTTTTTACTGAGGTGCACACGCAGTTGGAGATCGTTTAAAATCCTATAGAATTCTACAAAGTATTTGTTATTTAAAATCCACTGAAACATTTCTTGTTAATACCGACTCCAATAGTCTCCGTGGCTCAGGCGGCAGCGCGCCGGTCTCTCACCGCTGGATTTCGTGGTTCAAACCCCGCTCACTCCGTGTGAGATTTGTGCTGGACAAAGCGGGGGCGGGACAGGTTCTTCTCCGGGCACGTCGGTTTTTCCTATCATATTTCATTGCAGTAACACTCTCCAATATCATTTTATTTCATCTGTCATTCATTAATCATTGCCCCAGAGGAGTGCGACAGGCTTTGGCAGCCGGCACAATTCCTATCCTCGCCCCTAGATGGGTGCTTCATTCATTCCATTCCTGACCCGGTCGAATGACTGGAAACAGGCTGTGGATTTTCACTGACTCCAAGATATAGGGAAAAAGAGCCGGCAGAAGAAGAAATAATATTTGTCAAACTATCTAACATCAAGGAATTGAAGTATATTTATTTAGTGACTTGATATTAGTTCTGTTTACTGGAATATTGCAGGTATTCGAAATAGTGGTTTATTACAGACTTCATTTATATTAAATACATGATTTATTTACAAAGTTGTCCTCATGCCAGATATAGTCTTCAAGGCTGAAAAAAAAATTACAGATGACTTTTTAACAATGTTTATCCTGACCCAGTTCTCGTGTATGCAGTGAGTGTAAATACTGCGAACAGTACACATGTTTTGTGACGCATGTGTTGAATAAGATGTTTTGTATCTTACATATGATACATACTCGGTGTCTGTGCGTAACACGCTTTGTTGAATCAGTTCTTCAAACTATATTTTTACTAATGGAATTAAAACTGTTCTGGAAATCTATATGCATGACCATTCTTGGAGAGGAAAGTACAAATTTGAAATTTTGTCCTTTGTAACTGTAATACTTTATTCATATTTTATTCTATTTTTAAACATTTTAACGGAATACTTATCATTATCAATAACTCTTTAAAATAAACTTACACTTTTAGTTATAATAATTTTGTTTTTATTTCCATCTACAGTATATGCTTTATATTTGATTTTAGTTAGTAAATTATGATATTTATGAGTTTACTTTAAAATCATTGTCTTATTGAATTACACGTATATTATATTTTATTCATATTTTAATCGAAGCATTATTTCATCATCATCATCATCATCATCATCATCATCATGTCCAGCTCCTTGGCTGAATGGTCAGCGTAGTCGCCTACGGTTCAGAGGGCCCGGTTTCAATTCCCGGCCGGGTCGGAGATTTTAACGTTAAATGGTTAATTCCCCTAGCTCGGGGACTGTCACCAACATATCTGAAACTCATTTACCACGCATAACACTACCCTTCACAACAATTACACGCAGCTTCCTATACACGGTAGATACCGCCCACCCTCTTCGGAGAGTCTGTCTGACAATCACTGTACCAGGCTAGAAGTAGCCTACGAAATAACTATATCATCAGCGGCATTATCAGCAACATAATTTGAAATATTTTACACGAACGGACAGTATCTTCTTGCCTAATTCACTCGGGTTCTATTCCAAGCTCTGCAACAAATTTGATGCTAGTTTGAGGGACTGGAATCCGAGTTTTTCGGCTCCAGATAACATAATTCGGAGAACATGTGGGTTCGCACTATAATTCGAGGCGAATGTCTGGAAAGACTACTTCGATACGGATAATTAGACAAAACTTTCCATAGAGTGACTGAGCGGGCTATTTCCCTTGATGCCGGAAGCCTCAACTATTCCAAGACATATTTAGGCAAACTTTTGAACCATTTCTACCTTCTTGATAAAGTTTAAGAGGAAGGGAGTATTCTTAAAGATGTGGTAGAAGTTCTGGTGATTGTTTTGAGAGGATGTAGGACTGGACGAGCATCCTTTCTTAACACTAATCGAATGAAAAAATGAGCTGTTTCCGACTCTTCGGAGAATGAGGGGAAAGGGCTATGAAGGGCGTGAAAATGAAAGACGACCTAGACCTCACAAACCTAATAACGTGATGTTCGGAGGTCGGATAAGAAATATGAAAATGAAGGAAGGGGTATAACGCACGCTATAGAAGTCGATTCAAATTCGCTACACGATGGTACCTTTCTTTGCTTCGGCACCCAATGAAGGAAGGGGTATAACGCATGCTATTGAAGTCGGTTCATATTCTTTTTTTTATTTTTTATTTTTGCTTTGGCACCCAATACCAGCAGAGATACGAAAACCAATCTAATGTCACGCAACTGTTTTGTATTCGAATTGATAGCTTGTGTCGTGAGTTGGATGTGGCTATCGGTGGTTGTGTTGAGTGGACTCTTGGCGAGGTACCTCCGTGCCCAGTTCCGAGACCGGGTATGTGGCTAATCTGCTCCGTTGAACTAAGTTGAACACGGATGCCTCTGTTCACCAGTATCCGGAAGTGCGACTTGCCTTCACGGACGGTTCTAAGGTGGGAGAAGATGTTGGATGCTCGTTCGTGTCCGATGATGTCAGGCACGAAGACCTCGCTTCCTAATGTCTGCTGCGTGTATATTGCGGAGCTCTTCGCCATCTTAGAAACTCTTCGGCTTGCGATGAATAACGAACGTCGCAAGTTCTCTGAAGTCTATTGACACCTGTTTCCTACAACACCGTCTGCTGCAGCAGGTTCATGAGCTCCCAGCGAGGTTGAGCAATGCAGGCACCAGAATCACCACTGCGTGGCTTCCAAGCCACATTGGAATTGCCGAGAACGAACTTGGCAAATCAATCTACAAAAGAAGCGGTACTTTTACCATTTGACCTACAGTATGAATACACCTGTTAGGGATATTTTTTCTCAGCTACGTCGAATAATCATGGCGTCCTGAATATCGGAGTGGTTGGCTATTCGAACTTCCAACCAGCTGAGAACAATTAAAAAAGACAACTGTACTGGTTCTCTTTCCGGTCTTCACGGAGAGAGGTCATAGTTTTGTGTAGGCTGAGGATAGATCACAGGAAATCTATGCATTCTCACCGTCTAAAGATGGAAGACCGCACTGTGCGTTCTTGTGGTGGCGAATTCCCCGTGGCCGATATCCTCACAGAATACGCCGATCTCTGTCTGTGACCTTAATTAAGGTACAGAAAACTGTAAAACGGGAAACCACAGAAAACCATCTTCAGGCCTACCGACCGTGGATTTCGAACCCACTATCTCCTGAATGCAAGTTAACAGCTATGTAACCCAAACCGTGCAGCCACTCGCTCGGTGCAGGAGACTCGTACTAGCCGATGACGAGGATACTGCTGGTCTCGTAATTCGCTTCATGTGTGAGGAGTAGATTAATCAGGAGCATATACATTTGAAATGTTTTGTTACTCAGGGAACGAAAGTTCCCCTGTGATGTTTTTGTGTCCGTTTCGGCTTAATAAACCATTTCTGTTTTATTTTTTAACTCAATGTCAAATTCCCCGTTAAATAGTTTTATTTTATTTTTTATACTTAATATGTTGAAAGGGGATGGTCGTACCTTCTCTTAAAACAAAAATTACCATGACCAAGGGAAACGCAGAAGTGCAATAGCGTAAATTACACACGAAATAAGTCCGCCTCTGTGATGTAATGGTTAGTGTGATTAGCTGCTACCCCCGGAGGCCCGGGTTCGATTCCCGGCTCTGCCACGAAATTTGAAAAAAAGTGGTACGAGGGCTGGAACGGGGTCCACTCAGCCTCGGGAGATCAACTGAGTAGAGGTGGGTTCGATTCCCACCTCAGCCATCCTGGAAGTGGTTTTCCGTGGTTTTCCACCTCTCCTCCAGGCAAATGTCGGGATGGTACCTAACTTAAGGCCGCAGCCGCTTCCTTCGCTCTTCCTTGTCTATCCCTTCCAATCTTCCCATCCCCCACCAAGCCCCCTGTTCAGCATAGCAGGTGAGGCCGCTTGGGCGAGGTACTGGTCATTCTCCCCAATTGTATCCCCCGAACCAATGTCTCACGCTCCAGGACACTGCCCTTGAGGCGGTAGAGGTAGGATCCCTCGCTGATTCCGAAGGAAAAACCAACCCTGGACGGTAAGCAGATTAAGAAAGAAAGGCACAGGAAATAAGCCATATTTCAAGTAACTTTATATGTCGCCTTCTTACGAAGCGTTAGTCCTAATTATGCCAGTTTTAAGTGTATAATCAATACCATTTGAACGGTAACATTCGTTGTTTAGCTACTGTATTTCTTTACAAGGAAAATGTTACTTTCAGTTGAAGGATTTTTAGTGAATGGCATGGAATACCAGTACTTTGAAAGAAGATGTACAGTCTGTTTTCTATATATCTTGCGTATATTAATTTATGAATTAATTAATATTATTAATTTTAACTGTAAGGTTTATTGCTTTCTTCATTTTTTCTGCGAGGTATCCTCCCATTAATTATTATTTCAAGTTTTTCTTCGAAATTTCCTACTGACAGTAGTACCATTATGTGCGGAACACCGTGGGTCTGGGTTGCCTGTGGGTGATATCATAATGTGTGATACACTGTGGGTATACATTGCCTATTATTAGTAGCACTATGTGAGCTACACCATGAGTATACGTGGCCTGCGATTAGTACCGCTATGTGAGGAACACCACGGATCTATAGTAGCCGGCGCCCGTGTTTAGTCCCACAATGTGAGGAACACCATGGGTCTGTGTTACCTGTGATTAATATCACTAAACGAGGAACACCATGGTTCAGCTTTACCAGTGATTATGAGGGACCGCTGACCTGGATTTTGGACCCCTTTGGACGAAAAACAACATATCAGAAAATAAGATATTGTGAATTGGATCCACTGATTGTTTTGGATTTATGGTCATTTTTTCATCATCATCATTCGTTTTAGATTCTAATCAGTGGATACATTTTGAAGTTTAAATTATCGTTTCATTTTTTTGCACCTCGTACCATTAGGGGCCAGTGACCTACCCGTTAGACCCCTTTAAACAACAAACATCATCATCATCATCATCATCATCATCATCATCATCATCATCATCATAATTCTCTACTAAGTTTCCTTACCAAATGCCTTCTTCTACTTCCGTTTGTTTATTCCTTTTGCAAGGTTTATTCTTTTTGCAACGTTTGATTCACTTATTTTCCTCAAGATTCTCTTGTTTCATTCTATCTGCAAGCTTAGATTCAGTCATTCTGTATGTGAACTAATAGTTTGTATCAGGTGATATATCTTTTGTGGCGTTCTAAGTATTGTTAGCTGTAGACAGCGACTTGGAATTATTTAATATGTTAAATAATTAGCACAGAGGTGAATAGATTACCTAAGCAGTACAATGATTTTAAATAAACTGAAATTTTGTGCTCTCTCGTTTTCAATGTGGTTACGATAGAAAAATAACACATGTGAAAATGCAGCGTTAACTGGTCCTGTTCCGAAGCATTAAATGTCTGATTTGAAATAAACTATATCTCAGGGCCTCGCAACTTTGAAGCGTAGGTTTTCGATGGGGCTTTGGCTATTTCTGGCATTGCTTCCACTTTCCCGATGATTTCTTATCCAACCTTTCTTTGTCAGCTTCTGTTCCTCTTCCTTCGAAGCTATTAGATTTGAGGGGCCTAGAAAGTCGCTTATTTTTACACCCTTTATGGCCATTATCTTGCCTTCCTTGATATATTTATTCTTCAAAGGGACGGACTATTCCTGTTTTTTCTACGATTAGAATTAAGAGGCGATGATTTTGCTTTGCATTCTTAAAACTATAATCGCTGCCATCAACAAAAATAAAATACCCTTGAAAATATTTTACATCTAATATTATTTGGGTAAAGGTTTCCCGGCCCAGAATAATGGGTGCGGTAAATCTCGTGGCTATGCCAACTTTAAAGAGTATAGTCGGGTAGTAGATGTCCTTCTGTTCTCAAGATAGCGGGTTCTATTCCACCAGAGGTCCGTAGAATTTTAATGCAGACAGCCTCAATGACGTCAAATCAAAATATCTGGACACGGTAGATGAGGCCATAAAAATTATTATTATTATTATTATTATTATTATTATTATTATTATTATTATTATTTTTTTTTTTTTTTTCATTTACTGTACATACTCTCTGCATGCTCCACTACATGAGTAGTACTACATGCACTTACAATACATTTCCTTACAAATGCACAAAAATAAATTACATTTGAATAATTAAATTTCTAGATGACTGTTAATCTTACCAATATCAATCAATATCAGTCTTCCTTTTTCCTGAGAGCTTGAAAGTCCAGAGCATTAACAAATTTGGAAAATTCCTTGAAATACTTTTTTAATAGCACAGATTTCTGCACTGGCCAATTATCACCTCTATTAACACTATTTATCAAGAATTGCCTAATATTTTTCACTTCACTGCACTCGAAAATTATATGATCTATTGTCTGAGGGCTGCTGTTACAGGAACACTCGGAGTTACGTATAATTTTAAGTCTGCATAAGTACGAAGCAATATTTCCATGTCCAGTCAGTATAGTAGTCATATTTGGTGTTAAGTTGATTTTGGATTTTAATCTGCCTGCAACTGTTGGAAAGAATTCCTTTGTAAGTGTGCCTTTTGAAGTTTGTTCCCATTTTTGCTGCCATTCATGAATTGATTCTTCTCTTAGATTTTTCTTTAATGTAGAGATGGGTATTCTATCGAAACAGATTTCACTTAATTTTGCAGCCTCCTTTGCAATTTTATCAGCCAGTTCATTGCCTTCAACTCCTATATGTGCCTTAACCCATTCAAATTTTATTCTCCAATTATTTCTTTTTAGAATAGCTGTAGTCTTTCTTATATTCTCAATCAGTTGGTTATGATTTCTGAAGTCCGCAATGGAGTCAATTGCTATCTTACTATCTGTGTAAATAATTGCTTTCTTATCTTCATCATCCTCTGTCCTAGTAGTTACTAAGAATTCCAGAGATTTTAATATGGCTAATTGCTCCGCCTGATTATTCGAACAGTTGTCTTGCAATTTAAATTTCAATTGATCTATTAATTCATGAGATCTGTATATAGCTATGCCAGCTCCCACTCCTTCACTTTTGCTTCCATCTGTGTAAATTTTCCATGGGATATATTCATTTAATGCTATTCTTGGATCTTCGGTACCAGGAAACTTGGCTGGGTGGAGCCATCTCATAGGTTTTTCTGGGTGATCAATGACATAATTCATAGTTGTTTTGCCTGATTTGATATTGTATAGAGTAACAACCTCTCTAGCCTTGATATCTATTGGAGTAATTCCTGTGATGATGCACAGTGCCTCATGAGATACAGTACGGTACGATCTTGCTATTCTCGATAGAATAAGTCTTTGCACTCTCACGTATTTAATCAGATTGCATTTCTTTTCCAGCGATTCTATCCAGATCGGTGCAGCATATATCAGCATTGGTAATATTGCTCCTTTATATATTATTTCCAAAGCCTGGTGTTTTAGACCCCATCTTATTCTTGCCGATTTTGATAATGCGTTTATTAATTTAATACATTTTTCACTGACTTTATTGATATGGTCATTGAACTTGAAGCGAGAGTCTATAGTTATTCCTAGATATTCCATCTTGTCTACTTGTTCAAGACGTTTCCAATTCATAAAGATGTCAATTGTCTTCTTTGCTTTTCTTCTTCTTGAAATTAACATAACTTTTGACTTACTATCATTGAAACGGGTTTTGTTGTCTGCTGACCACTTAGTAACTTTCCGTAATTCCATATTCACAATATTTTCTGCTTCAATTTCAGTTTCAGCCCTGACTGCAATTATAAGGTCATCAGCAAATGCTATAGCTTTGGTGTTTTTCCCGTATTCCAAACTAAGCAGTGCATTATACTGTACATTCCAGTACCCCGGTCCACAGCATGAACCTTGAGGACATCCTTTATTAACTACTGTTTCGACTTGGATACTATTGGAATTCATGAATGCTGTTCTATCCTTAAAGTAGCTCTTAGTAAGGTAGTACAAATTTCTCGGGCATTTAAAATCTTTTAGGGCCTTTAGGACACATGGCCACCACGCAGAATCAAAAGCTCCTTTTACATCAAGACTAACAATGATGGTTATTTGACCATTTTTGAACGCTTCAGTTATAAATTCCTTAAGTGCCATAGCTGCATCGGTAGTACACTTTTGAGCAGTGAAGCCATATTGATTTTCGCTCAGTAGTTTACTGGTATGAAGGTAGTGATTAATTCTATTTATTAGAAGTTTCTCTAGTACTTTTCCCGCCACATTTAGCAGGCTTATTGGTCGGAATTTGGATGGATCCTGAAGCTTCTCTTTCCCTGGTTTTGTGATTGGTATGATTCTCGCATTTTTCCATCGCTTCGGGAAACAAGCATTCTTCAAGCAACCATTATATAAAGATGTCATAGTTTTAGGGATACTTTCATACGTCCACCATAATATTTTGCTCGTGATTCCATCTTCACCGGGTGTCTTTTTAAGACCTATATCTTTGATTGCAGATTTTATTTCTTCTTCTGTAAATTCCCAGTCATCCGGAGTGTCTATTGGTTCCTCTACTTCCTTCCTTATTTGCTTTTGCTGAACAGTATCTTCCATTTCGTCATCTTTCTGAACAAGATGGTTTAATATGCACTGCATCGTTTCCTTTAAATCTCTTGTGTAGCGACCTTCATTGTTCATAAGAGTTGATACAATCTGAGTGTTCTTTATTTTACCTGATGCTGATTATTATTATACGAAACACACGATACAACAACATGGTTGTGATAAAACTGTTGTTAAAATCAATTAGATGAACTTGGATGTAACAGAGAAGTAGAGAATCGGTAAGAGGCGTGGGGGGTAGGGAGACGATGAGGGGATATTGATCGTGATGACGACAAAGAAGAAGAGGGCAGTTGCAGTTTCATGTGACTGTTGATATCGTGATCATAACTACGGATCCTCCTGTTTTATGTAAACTCACTAGAAAGTGACTTTGTATTCTTTTTAAATCCTACATTAGGCCCACTGACCGGGATTCAGACCACGACCACCTTGGTGAAAAGCGTGTGGTAATACCTCTGGGCCTTCACTTTCAGGAAGAAAAGGAAAAAAGAATAAGAATACGAAGAAAAAGGCGCTGCTGGTAAATGAATGAAACTATCTTATCAAAAATCATCATCATCATCATCATAATCATCATCATCTGTTTACCCTCCAAGGTCGGCTTTTCCCTCGGACGCAGCGAGGGATCCCACCTCTACCGCCTCAAGGACAGTGTCCCGGAGCTTCAGACTCTTGGTCGGGGATACAACTGGGGAGAATAACAAGTACCTCGCCCAGGCGGCCTCACCTGCTATGCTGAACAGGGGCCTTGTGGAGGGATGGGAAGATTGGAAGGGATAGGCAAGGAAGAGGGAAGGAAGCGGCCGTGGCCTTATGTTAGGTACCATCCCGGCATTCGCCTGGAGGAGAAGTGGGAAACCACGGAAAACCACTTCCAGGAGGGCTGAGGTGGCAATCGAACTCACCTCTACTCAGTTGACCTCCCGAGGCTGAGTGTACCGCGTTCCAGCCCTCATACCACTTTTCAAATTTCGTGGTAGAGTCGGGAATCGAACTCGGGCCTCCGAGGGTGGCAGCTAATTACGCTAACCACTACACCACAGAGGCGGACTTATCAAAAATCGCAAACTGAAATTCGTATACAGTGTTGTAACCGTCCAGGCTTCTCCAACCCTACTAATTTAATATAATATCATTTTACGCGATATCATTTGATATCAAGTTTATCCGCCATCGGCAATTATTTGCAATAACATATTTATTCAACGTCAATAATTTGTAATCAAGGCTTTTTGGAATCATATTGTATATATGATAACATCGTTTTATTATTTAAATTATTATATTATGTAGGATAAGAATTCATTATGTTGTAAATACGGTCAATATGTTGAGACATAGTTGTTTTCATTTCATCTCATATTTGTGTATACGGAGGGTTATTCTTGAAGCTTGGGATTTTGCGTGAGTCATGGGTTTATTTTATGACCAAGGCTAGTAAACAGCGACCCGTGCGCGAGGCTTGCAAGCTGGTCAGCTATATCATCGCCACGCCTTCTGGACTTGTCGAGGAAGGAAGAGAAGGGGAGTTGATGCTTCGATCTATCGAATCAGATACTTCGTTGTATTTGAGTTTCGAGATTGAACTGTTACCAAGAGTGGGGGTGAGCCCGGATATATACTGATTCTCAACACGAGAACGGGACCCTTACAACCTTACAACCTAACTACTGTGAACATCTACTTTGAACGACGTGATTTGATTTTTGAAACAGTGTGTGGTCGCTCCGCGACATAGTTATTTTGTACAATGTGTTGTCACTTCGATACAGTACTTAGTTGCGGTAATGTTATCGGATCTGCGTGAAACGAAACAAGCTTACGGCTTGTGTTATATTCAGTAAATATTGTGGACGAAGAACTATGCTTAGTTCAAGTCTACGAAATCTTGGCACAAGTCTGTACCGTATAAATAGTGTAGCTCAGTTGGATTGAGATTTCTACTAATATGGAAAAATTCATATCTCTGAATTTTCTCCTCATACTATCAACGCTGATCAGTTTTTACAAGTATAGGGCCAATGTCTAATTTAAAGACTAGGCAAGTAGGGAGTGTTAGTCCAGATAGCCCGTACCATATCAGAGAAGGAAGGAAGGAAGGATGTCCATGGAGCAAAGTCTACATCGAGAAGAAGAGAACGAGTAACCACGGAAACCAGATGACTTCAACGGAAGCTGCAATTGGTGAGCTTCAATTAGATAAAGCAAGCAATAGTAAATTCAGTAAATTATAAATTCCTCCACGCTTAACGGAAACTTTTCCGATTCATCTAATTTTTTTTGTATATTAAATTCATTTGTATTTTATATTGCGTTAATTTTCTTTCTTAAGCGATACTTAATGGTTAATTATTTAAAATCCTACCCCTGTGATTGAAGTGTAAGTCTCTATGCTAGTAAATATAAATTTTGGTTTACAATTTTATTTAAAACTGTAACCATGGCGCCCAAACATTACATAGAGAAATGGGGAACCATGGAATGTCAATTGTTTCTATTTGCGTGGCAATTTGCAAGCCACAAATAGTTTATTTAATATTAATGTGTCCCAAGATAATAACTTTCATCTCCCCAAGTGTTTTGAAGAGAGGGAACAGTTACAGTGTTCCATTCTTTGCTGCAAAGATCAGAATGTAAATTTCAGATGAGAGAACTATTTACATTCTCATTTCCTTTCGTTCTTTGACTTCATCGAGTAACTTCAATTAGTTATTGAGAGTTAACACGAAATACCACTCTAATGATAAAATATTTTCACTAATCAGAAACAGTCAAGGAAACTTACAGTTTACGATACATCATGAATCATATCCACGGGAATTATGTGGAACCTTAATAATAATATCGTGTGGCTATTTCTAGCCGAGTGCAGCCCTTGTAAGGCAGACCCTCCGATGAGGGTGGGCGGCATCTGCCATGTGTAGGTAACTGCGTGTTATTGTGGTAGAGGATAGTGTTATGTGTAGTGTGTGTGAGTTGCAGGGATGTTGGGGACAGCACGAACACCCAGCCCCCGGGCCATTGGAATTAACCAATGAAGGTTAAAATCACCGACCCGGCCGGGAATCGAACCCGGGACCCTCTGAACCGAAGGCCAGTACGCTGACCATTCAGCCAACGAGTCGGACATGTGGAACCTGAATGAAAGGGATGTAACTTTCAACTTTTAAATCCTACGTCGTGTGGTGGTTGTGTGGCGATATTTGTTTCTTTCGCAATTTGCTTTACGTCGCACCGACACAGATAGGTCTTATGGCGACGATGGGCTAGGAAAGGGCTAGGAGTAGGAAGGAAGCGATCATGCCCTTAATTAAGATATAGCCCCAGCATTTACCTGTTGTGGAAATTTAAAACCAACGAAAACTCTTCCGGGCTGCCGACAGTGGGGTTCGAACCCTCTATCTCTCGCACGCAAGCTGATAGCTACGTAACACGAACCGCGCTGCCACTTGCTCAGTGTGGTGATCATTGTTTTGAGAGGAAGTACAACTGGGTGTTATACCGCCCTCACCCACATGGGGAAATTCTATGTCCACTGGCCAGAATTCGAACCGCGGGTACCTCGATGAGAAGCCAGTGACTACGCCACGTGGCTGTAACGTCTCCAAAGAAGAAGAATAAAAAGAAGAAGACGAAATTATGATCTACCAATGGTAGGATCGCAGACTGAAATTTATATTCGCTGGTTTGCTGATCGATGTAAAGAATTGAATAACAAATTTTAGATGGGTAAGAAAAGAGAACGCCTCTGTGGTGTAGTGGTTAGCGTGATTAGCTGCCAACCCTGGAGGTCCGGGTTCGATTCCCGTCTCTGCCACGAAATTTGAAAAGTAGTATGAGGGCTGGAACGGGGTTCACTCAGCCTCGGGAGGTCAACTGAGTAGAGGTGGGTTCGATTCCCACCTCAGCCATCCTGGAAGTGGTTTTCCGTGGTTTCCCACTTCTCCTCCAGGCAAATGCCGGGATTGTACCTCACTTAAGGCCACGGCCGCTTCCTTGCCTATCCTATCCAATCTTTCCATCCCTCCATAAGGCCCCTGTTCAACATAGCAGGTTGAGGCCGCCTGGGCGAGGTACTGGTCATTCTCCCCAGTTGTATTCCCCGACCCAAAGTCTGAAACTCCAGGACACTGCCTTTGAGGCGGTAGAGGTGGGACCCCTCGTTGAATGCGAGGGAAAAACCGACCCTGGAGGGTAAACAGATTAAGAAGAAGGAGAAGAAGAAGACGAAGAGGAAGAAAAGAGAACGTTTTACTGTTACCAAACCACTCGGCTCTTTGACTCCGTCGAGTAACTTTAAAGCTGTCATTGGATATTAAAAGTAGGCAGACATAACACTCCAATTGAAAAACCTTACTTCCCTGATCAGAAAAGTCAAGTTTTTATGGGACTGCTAACAAACAGTGTGATTATACGTAGCCATGAGACCTCTAGTTCTGTGTTGAATTTGAATGATTGTGACACAATTTTTTATAAGAAATCCCACATGCATTGCCTGAGATTCGAACCGTGGTTGCCTAAGTAAGAGGCCAGTGACGACATGACTTGGGGAAAACTTCCACCCATCCCAGTTTCATTGTTCAATAGGAAAATAGTCAAATATGTCATCGTCTTCCTATTATTATCAAAATATATTTCTTGTTTGTTGACGTATAAAGTGTGTAATTCGGTATGTTCCTCAGAATTTGTATAGAAACTAAAAGGGACCATAACTTAGTTGACGTCTTCGAAATCTCAAGGAAGTACAGTGCATAGGGATTCCCGTACTTCCTAAGAAGTCCACATGGACTGCAATTGGATACACAAACCAAGGACGCCGCACTTGTTGTTCACATTGTTTCATCTGCCTACGTCATGAAGCTTCAGAGAATGGGAGTCAATACCCCATACAGTGGTAAAGTTATGCTCGTTATTTTTACGACCCTTTAAACGTGTCCATATGGTATTACTATGCGCAGGTTTCCTTTACAGCTATGATAATTACTTTCAAACTCCTCTTCATTTCTTGTAAGAGAAATGGTGGTATATGTGTTCACTATGAAGTACATTTCATGAATTTATACACATATATTCGGGATATAATGGGACTTAATCCCACCGTCGACACTCCTGAAGATGGTTTTCTATTTTCAGACAACCTCCAGTAGGTGGAGGACTGGGTACGTTGGCAGCGTCTCTTCACGTTGGTGGTCACTGAAAGAGATCTCAGGTCGCAGAAAGATGACGACGGAACTCCTGACTGGGTTTCTTTACCTGCCTCTCTCAACTTCCTTCTTGGAGGTACCGGTAGTGGTAGAACAAATTCATGGTATCCCCTGCCTGTCGTAAAAGGGCTCTGAAATTTGGAGTGTGGGTTGGCGACTACGAGACTTATAGCTAAGTCTGGCATTGGTTCCACTTACTTGTGTCAAACTCCTCTTATTTCAAGTTTCATATTCAACCTCTCCTGGTCAGGCTATGATATTAGATTTACGAGGCGTAGGGAGCTGTTCATTTTCTTGCCCTTTGTCCCTCTCATTCTCTTTCCGATATATTCATTCTTCAAAGGATCGTCTCTCTTCCATTTGTTTCTCTGGTGGATGTTAAGAGAGAATGGTTGCTCAGTTGTACTTCCTTTTAAAGCAATAACCACCACCTCAGTCTCCCCCTTTTTATTTGGATATCCTTATTCTTCAAAGAGTCGGATCTTTTCATTTCTCCCTTCTGATTAGTATTGATAGGGGGTGGTTTCGAGCCTCCGTGGCTCAGGCGGCATCGCGCCGGCCTCTCACCGCTGGGTTCCGTGGTTCAAATCCCGGTCACTTCATGTGATTTTTGTGCTGGAAAAAACGAAGGTGGGACAGGTTTTTCTCCGGGTACTCCGGTTTTCGCCGTCATAATTCATTCCAGAAACACTCTACAATATCATTGCATGTCTCATTCATTAATCATTGCCCTAGAGGAGTGAGACAGGCTTCGGCAGCGGGCACATCTCCTATCCTCGCTGCTAGATGGGGGCTTCATTCATTCCATTCCTAACCCGGTCGAATGATTGGAAACAGTGTGTGGATTTTCAGGGGATGGTTTCCCATTTGGAAATACTCTTAAGGCAATAACCACCGCCATCAATCGCGAATTTTACGCGAATTACGAAGCACTAGACAATGGCATTTCTTAAGGCAATAACCACCGCCATCAATCGCGAATTTTACGCGAATTCCGAAGCACTAGACAATGGCATTTCTTAAGGCAATAACCACCGCCATCAATCGCGAATTTTACGCGAATTCCGAAGCACTAGACAATGGCATTTCTTAAGGCAATAACCACCGCCATCAATCGCGAATTTTACTGAGACGTTAAACAAATTAAAAAAAAAAAAGGAAATTATGCCTTGGAGCAGTACTTTGACGTCTATGGGTCTGCGTATTTTTGAGAAAGCTACATACAACTCTTCAAAACCCTGGAGTGGGGAGATTTATCCCTGGTTCGTCCTGGTGACTTATTCAGTGTGACAGAAAAGGCTACATTTAGAGGAAATTTTTTTGTTGCTATTTGTTTTACGTCGCACCTACACAGGTCTTATGGCGACGATGGGACAGGAAAGGCCTAGGAAAGGGAAGGAAGCGGCCGTGGCCTTAATTAAGGTACAGCCCCGGCATTTGCCTGGTGTGAAAATGCGAAACCACGGAAAACCATCTTCAGGGCTGCTGACAGTGGGGTTCGAACCCATATCTCCCGGATACGAGCTTACAGCTGCGCGCTCCTAACCGCGCGGCCAACTCGCTCGGTTAGAGAATATTGCCTCCATTTAAAAATGAATGGCATACCCGGATTCACAGGTGCTATATCTATTCTTAGAATAATACACTTCCTTCTTGAAGCTGGGCCCGTCTGAATTTCTGCATGAACGATACTTTTGTATGGCTTCCGTAGATTCATCCTCGTGGCATTGTACAAAGCAGTTTTCTTTTTTTTTAGTGGCTTTACGTCGCACCGACACAGATAGGTCTTATGGAGACGACGGGATAGGAGAGGCCTAGGAGTTGGAAGGAAGCGACCGTGTCCTTAATGAAGGTGCAGCCCCAGCATTTGCCTGGTGTGAAAATGGGAAACCACAAAAAAAACCATCTTCAGGGCTGCCAAAGGTGGGATTCGAACCCACTATCTCCCGGATACAAGCTCACAGCCACGTGCCCCTGACCGCACGGCCAACTCGCACGGTCAAACCAGTTTTATTAACATCATCGCATACTATGGAGTCAATGCTAATGTAGGTTATCTGGTCACCTATCAAACTCTTCAGAACCTTTTGGTTGATGAAGTTAACTTGTTCGTTTCTTGAAAAAAAAAAGTGCTATGTTGGAAAACAGTGTGCTCTCACTTGCATGAAAAGAGAACCAAGTGAATTTCGTACAATATTTTTTTGAAATCCGATTTTGTTGAATCTCGTTAGTGCCATCTGTCTTATTTCTCTATTTTCAATTTTCGAAGCCATTCAGTGGAGTTAGATGTTAATTTTGAGCCATAAAGTAGACTATTTAAAACTGGACCGGATAACAGCTGTTCTGTAACAGCGAGGAACAACTGCCAGGCACTGCCGGAAGTCTGCACCAGACAAGATCACTTTGTTGTTCATTATGAGTAGCTGAAAGAGCGTGATGGGGAGCCATGGTTGCCTCGTGCTATATGGTTAACTTGGCCTGGCTCATTTACTTCGAGTCTTCTATCACCCGAATGTTAGACGTAAAGATCTGCGAATTTAGAGTCATTACTCTCTCCTTCCTGTGACTTAACTTTACTCAATATTCATCTTTCTCCAAACATATCGTGTTTGCTTCTGTTGTTTGTCTCTGTAAATGCATATTTTTTATTTGCCACTTTTGCCTTTATTTACTCATTTTGTCTTCCTCGTGGAGTTTTAGTGCGTTGGACGGTCAGCCCATTCGCAATTTCTTAATATCATCATCATCATCATCATCATCATCTGTTTACCCTCCAGGTTCGGTTTTTCCCTCGGACTCAGCGAGGGATACCACCTCTACCGCCTCAAGGGCAGTGTCCTGGAGCTTCAGACTCTTGGTCGGGGATACAACTGGGGAGAATGACCAGTACCTCGCCCAGGCAGCCTCACCTGCTATGCTGAACAGGGGCCTGGTGGAGGGATGGGAAGTCTGGAAGGGATATACAAGGAAGGGGGAAGGAAGCGGCCGTGGCCTTAAGTTAGGTACCATCCCGGCATTTGCCTGGAGGAGAAGTGGGAAACCACGGAAAACCACTTCCAGGATGGCTGAGGTGGGAATCGAACCCACCTCTACTCAGTTGACCTCCCGAGGCTGAGTGGACCGCGTTCCAGCCCACGAACCACTTTTCAAATTTCGTGGCAGAGCCGGGAATCGAACCCGGACCTCCGGGGGTGGCAGCTAATCACGCTAACCACTACACCACAGAGGCGGACAATTTCTTAATATAACACGCTAAATTCATACAACATTTGACGACCAAAAATTCTTTCATGCCTTCATGGACGTCATACTCTCCCGACGAATTTCTACTGGAGACGGCGGATGTTGCAAAAGCGATGGCGTAAATGTAAACTCTACAATCGATCATGTTAGACAAATAATATGCACGGTGATAAACATAGGAATAGGAGTCAGAAACAGCCTAAATATAAAATTATTCTGTCGCTGCAACATAGTATTGGTAAATATCGTAAATAATAATGTTAAAGCCATCATGATAAACACATATACAATGAGTGACGTAATCAATGTTTTGATAATTTTTCGGATTATTGTCTGCATGTGTGGACGTACACGCGATTAAACTAAGTCCACGTTCTAAGGTCCAATGAAAAGAAAAAGCATTTTGTAGTCTAAAATATGTTTCACTGGAGACAATATCGTGAAACAAACAATTAACATGATTTCCTGATAAATAATCACCACCGGGTGAGTTGGCCGTGCGCGTAGAGGCGCGCGGCTGTGAGCTTGCATCCGGGAGATAGTAGGTTCAAATCCCAGTATCGGCAGCCCTGAAGATGTTTTTCCGTGGTTTCCCATTTTCACACCAGGCAAATGCTGGGGCTGTACCTTAATTAAGGCCACGGCCGCTTCCTTCCAACTCCTAGGCCTTTCCTATCCCATCGTCGCCATAAGACCTATCTGTGTCGGTGCGACGTAAAGCCCCTAGCAGAAAAAAATCACCAGATTGTAATTTACTCATTTAATTTGCTATTATAACGATTAACGATTGTCTTCTGCCTGTTATTGCATTCAGTAAGCGAAAACTTCAAACCAGGGAGTACAAATTGGTTCAGTCTTATGTCATTAGTTGACGTTAATAGTATTATGTGTATCGAGGTGACAACCTCACCTCGTTGAATGAAATGAATAAAGCACTAAACATGCAAAATTCCATCTCAGTCAAGTCGTGTCTTTACCATAGAAACAACTACAACGAGGCATTCAAGATAAACATTTGTTAAGATGTCATTCCTCAAACTCAGCGGAAGGTTTCATCTCGTGCTTGTACGCCTAACCCTTCTCCCGTTTCTCTTCGGAGTCGGGTATGAAATGAGACGAATCTCCGCAGCGAACTTTTACGACCGGATGCCCTTCCTGACGTCACTCATCAGAGGAGTGAATGAAATGAATGACGTGATATATGATAATAGGATGGGAAATGGTGAAGCCCCGTGGCGGAACATAGCCTACTCCTGTCGAAAAGTACCAAGATGTCTGTGTAAGTCTTTACGTCGCCATCCGACTTACGAATCACCATCAACAGCGCCAAATGCCCTCACTCCATATGAGGACTGCGGAGAGGTTTGGAATTTAATCCAGGCTTTTGGCACGCAATGTAGTGATTAGAAATTGTATACCACCACCTCCCTTATCTTTCCGGTAACAGTCTGATGATAAAAAGTTTTGAAACCAATGGTATTCGAACCGGCTAAACATAGTGTCAGACAATAGAGCTAATGCCTAAACGACCAAGGCCACAGACAGACTGTTTAATTTTGTGCTTGTCGATGGAGATAACGTGTTTTCATACACCAGAATGGAAAAAGTGATTAATTTATTTTACTGAAAGATATCATTTTTCACTAAACAATATGACGGTCAACATTGCATCGTTTTTATAATCCATATTTGGTAGCAGTTGGAAGGCAACAGAAGTCAGGATGTATGTAGTTCGAACTCAGGCCGATAGATATAGCTGTGTACTTACGTCATCATGGCGATGAGACAATAACTTTGCTGACAGAAACGTATTTTTCCTTTAAAAAGTATAAAAGTCGTGGTCGTGAGAGGATCATTGTACTTTTCTTGCAAATAAAGACCTTGAAATCTTTTGCTGGAACAAATTTCAGCTGTTGAAACATTCTCATTTTCTCAATATCGCTGTGAATGACAGACAGAATTAAGCACTTTATAAATAGTGTACCAGAAAAACTGTCTTTAGCCGCTGATACTAGCTTAAAGAGCATGGAATATTTCTGAGGGGTGGAACGTAAGCATTTGAGTTGGTACAGAGAGGGGTATTAGTTCATTGATTATTTTGAAAATATTCTTTTACTGTTCATTTGAAACAAATTCATATAATCTTTTACAGAAGTTGAGTTGATGCGTTGTAGCAGGCTGGAGCCTCCGGACTCCGGGATGATTACTGGGCTCGGCCTGAACAGGGACCACGCCCTTTATTGATTTGAAGTTCTCGACGTTCTAGAATTTCTTGAATTTCTGTTGGATCTAGAAGTTCTCGAATTTCTAGGTGCACACGTTGCGGGGTTCGATCTCGCACGGTAATACTCAGAGGTGAGGCGTGACGAGCACACAAGTCCCCGTTTGGTATTCATTTCATTTGTATCACTGTCGAATAAATTATTTTTTGCTCTAAATACTGCATTTATTCACTATAAGTAGGATACGTCAAATGTTAATGAAATTGACACTTGAATCTTTGACTCAAACACCTCGTTGAATCACACATGTCAAAGGTTCATGAAATTGACACTTGAAAAGAAAACAATTGAACTGAGTAACTGATCACACGTTGCATGTCAGCCGTATTGGTACTTGGGAAAATTATGTACAAATTTACAATGTCAAGTTCGCAACGTAAGTCCGCTGATTATGGTACGACAGTCTGAAATATTCTATCAAGTCGCTAACTTGTATTATCACCGTTCCTAACTGACTGGCTTCGTCATTTTTATGATCGGAACACAACTCTGAACGTAATATTCACAGGACATATTAGGACATATTAGCAAGTTCAGGACATATTAGCATGTTTGTTATAAATTAAACAAGTTTAATGGCACTCGGAGAGTGTTCAACACTAACTATAAACAATTATTGAAGTTTAAGTGCATTCGAGGACTATTCAAAACTGTCTATAAATAAATATTAAAGTTTAACTGCACTTGAAGAATGTTTAACAATGTCTGTGAATAATAATTATGAAGTAAAAACTATAAGCTTAAATGAGGCACTAAAAATTCTCTGTTCTCTCGGAACTTCACGAGAAGAAAACACAAGTTCAAATATGGTATTAATATTCTATGTTCCTAGTTTGTTTCGAAAACACAAGTTCAAATGTGGCACTCGGAAATATTCTATATTCCCACAGTCAGTTATGACAACACAAGTTCAATATGACACTTGGAAAAATTACAACACTGGGTGAAATTATAACACTTGAAAAAATTCCATGTTCCTTTGGAACGCCACTGTTTGTAAAGGAAACACAAGTCCTAATATGGCACTTGAAGAAAAATACTATGTTCCACCGGAACCGAAATACTGAGTCCCGGCTGGATATAGCTTCAGTCTGTTGCACTTGTAGAGCTCCACCCGTCACCCCGTATCGCAGGGACGGTGGAGTATCACTATCTCTCTGTAGCTTTTTCTTTTTGCATGGGGTTGCCCCCGAAGCCTACTCCCCCCGCGTGGCAATCGACACTAATCTACATTGCCTCCGACATGATATTTATTTCTAAGGAAAAAGAGATAGCAGGGAGGAGTGGAAAAGGTACTACAGGAGTACCTGCCTCTTTGCATGTCAGACGCGTTACCAGGCAAGGTTTGTGTTGGTAAGGTGGTGTTGAGGCGTGGTATTAAGGGTCAGGGAAAACCCACATAGGCGGAAAAAGAAGCCTACATGTACAACCTGACAAATTTTGATAACACATGCAAGGATGTGGTTTCTGGATAGGTCCAGGTATTTGTGTTAGTTGAGAAAAAGGTATCATGCACCAACCATGATCCATATTCTCGCCAGTCCAGTTATCAAGGGATCAGTCCGTCTGGGCACTGCCGTGACTAGCGCGGGTCTTGCCGCTTGCGGAGCCATGCGTCGATAGCCACTAGGGCCCACCGCATCGCTCCGCCTCCTTGGAGTCCCTAGTACACAGTCTATGATCCCAGAGAATGAGGCCGGGTGGCCCCCCGCGAAATCGGTGCACATCGGCACTTCCTTAAGTGCTGCGCAGACCGTATAGTGGTGATCACCTCCACAAAGTTTGCACCTCACTAAGAGCCCAAACTTATCCTGACCGTGGCCCCACTTCAGGCAGCGGAAACACTGCAAGAGCTGCCGAGGGGGACTTACAGGTCTCACCTGACTGCCACTACCCGCTGAGGTCTTTCCCGATAGACTCCTCGGTCGTCTGCTATCCTGGGAGCAGTCCTGGGTTGCGACTGAGCGGCCCTCTCCTGGTGGGCAGGCGTCGTCTTCTTTTTCCTGGTCCGGGGCTGGCGTCTTCTTCCTGGGGTGGGGGTCTCTTCTCGGCAGGGAAGGAGGCCAGCCAGCCAGCCGAGTCACGGGCGAAATCAAAATTCAAGGAGACATTCTTCCTGTCACAAATTAAGAACTAAGCAAGATAAGAACTTCGGGATTGTTTTAAAAATAACTTCCATATCTGAAGTCCATTTGCCTCGCTTTGTCCCCCCATGCAAATTCAATGGGAAAGACGCTGACCAGCGACTGACTTTTTCGTGCCTGCACATAAATATCCCTGAACATGACTGAAAATAAACGCATATACTGCATTTTGTTATCAATATATATATATATATGCTATTTGCTTTACGTCGCACCGACACAGATAGGTCTTATGGCGACGATGGGATAGGAAAGGTCTAGGAATGGGAAGGAAGCGTCCGTGGCCTTAATTAAGGCTCAACCCCAGCATTTTCCTGGTGTGAAAATGGGAAACCACGGGAAACCATCTTCAGGGCTGCCGACAGTGGGAGCTCGAACCCACTATCTCCCGATTACTACATACTAACCGCACTTATCATTTAAATTTAAGCATAAACTTATCTACATCGAGCTGAAATGTTTCTTTACCAGCAATGAAAAAATTAGGAAAATAAAGAATATAAAATAGAAGTTATGATATGATAAGTTTTATGCAATGAGGATTTTGCATTTGGCGTAACTTTCTATTATATTACCATTTTCACACTAAATTACTTTTTTTACATCTTTTTGTTAACGGCATCAAATGCACCTTGAAATTCTGTACATAACACGACATTCATCCATTTTAACCGATAACATTCTGATTTACGGATATTTGGCAAACTCGCTGCATTGGAGTAGGACAGCGCTACCCGCAAAACATGGGAGAAGGAAAGAGACGGAATTATCCCATAACTGCTGTACTGCAATTTAAGGTTGGGACGTTCTATAGGTTGGGTGTCCTCGTTGTCCATTCGGAAGAGTTCCCGCCATTTTCACCAACGCGACTCATGTTGTCTGTGCGAAGGTCAATGTCCACAATATGTAACTTGTTGTTTACCAACGATCACTGTGTGTTACAAACAAGGTCACCCGTGTGCAGTGAGAACGTATTTGTTTACAAACACTCACCAAGCATGCGACGTAAAGCAAGCCGGAAAGCAGTGTCTTTTGTCCTTCTGGACAAAAAAAGACGTTGACAGCTATACTACTTCGGAGCAATATACTTCTCATGCATCCCTCAGGATTTCGGTACAACTTTCCGTTATCCACGAACCTACTACGCAGGCGTAGCAGGGGGAGAGGTGATACTCCCACGTGGCGCGTCCCAGGTGGCGGATAGGGCGGTCTTAACCGGCTTGCCGGCGGACTTGAGGGAAATAAAATACCTCTCGCGGACCAAACGCACAACCCCCTGTGGGTGGGGGAAGCAGACGAAGAATACACCCATGGTATCCCCTGCCTGTCGTAAGAGGCGACTAAAAGGGTCGACCAAGGGATGATTGGATTAGAACCATGAAACTACTTGTGATTAGTACCACCACGCGGGGAACACAATAAGTCGCTATTACTTGCGCGTAGTACCACTATGTTAGGTACCAAATAGGTTTGTGATTAGTAGCAATCAGGAGCACCGTGCGGTCAGGCTTTTACGGTACCTGTGATTAGTAGCACTATATGAGCGACACCAGGGTTCTGGCTTGCTTATGATTAGTACCCACTATATAAGGAACACCACGGGATAGTACGAGTCCCTGTGGTTAGTACTCTTATGTGATGAAAACCATAGGTTTGCGTTGCCTGTAAATGGCGCCGCTATGTGCGGAACACCATAGGTATGTATTACCTGTGCGAATTTCATTACCTGTGAGTAGTACCATAATGTGTGGAATACCGCGAGTCTACGATACTTTTGATTAGTACTGCACCATGTCAAATACCGTGGTTCTACTTTCCAAGCGATAAGTACCATTATGAGAGGCCGATGACCTATATTTTGGACCCCTTAAGCTTAGGAGCATCATCGATTCAGTATTGAGCTATAGAAGCAATCCCTTGGTCAGTATTACTATTGTTTTCCGTCAGTTTCTGAGACTGAGGCATTGCGGGTCGTCTCCACTGATTGTTTTAACTTCATATCCATCCGTTCATTTTTCGTCCTCACGCTTTGAATTCTGGTCAGTGGAGGATTTTGAATTTTTATTTTGACATTGCATTTCATCTCATTTCATACCATCAGGGGCCGATGACCTGGATGTTAGGCCCCTTAAAACAACAAGCATCATCATCATCATCATCATCATCATCATCATCATCATCATCATCACTTTCCGGTATATGCATTGTAATTATATACCTCACAGTAATACAATGTAAAGGATAATTCCCAGAAAATCAGCACATTAACCTGATAAAAAATATGACTCAAGTCTCAACGTAAGCATCTCTCCTTGGATTTTCAGAACGATTTCATTCTTATCCTGATGTAGTACTCAGATTTGGAGTAAAATTCCGCTCAGCCCTGAGAAGAAGAATCCACTATGGCAAAGGCAGTTCTCGTGCTGATAGTAAGTGTTTGAGTTGTGAACTCTTATCTATACATCACGTGTTGGAGTTCCCATTAGACTACTGCACTGACAGGATGTGGCAAAATCTTGTTTCCGTCATACCTTTATAGTGGTATCAATCTAAGTGAGCTGAACGAGCTAACCTGCGGACTGTTACCTTGCAATAATTATTCCTAACTACATGAAGCGTAATGGGCAATTTTATGTCATTATACAGCGTGCGCAGTGCGCAGTTTTAACTTCCAGTTTCAATAATGTAAAAATACTCATCAGACACGTATAATAATAAAATTAAGTTCCGTATCCAAACCTAAACGCAAGCAACATATTCACTGACTCCGCTTAAGGAAGGGACCACTCATCAAGCATCCTTAACCAGAGTATACTTGCGGTAGGGTGACCAGTTACTTTCAGCTCCTCCATATCCAGCAGCTCGTGAGCCACCCAACCAATGTTGCTTAATTTCCGAGATGTCGTGGATCTGGTGTTTCAACATGGCTACGCTGTTGGTTTACTAGAGAGACATAAAACAGATGGCAGCACGCTTGATTTTTGAGACGAAGTTGGTGGAATCGATCCCAGCTCAATGCGGTGGTACTTGAAGATATTCAAATACCTCACATCACGTGTCACTAGGTTACCTAGAACGTAAAGGAACTCCTGAGAGACAAAATATCAGCACCTCGGCATCTCTGATTTTTTTTGTAATTTGCTTTACGACGCACCGATAGAGATAGGTCTTATAGCGAAGATGGGATAGGAAAGGCCTAGGTGTGGGAAGGAAGTGGCCGTGGCCTTAATTAAGGTGCAGCCCCAGCATTTCCCTGGTGTGAAAAATGGAAACCACGGAAAAACCATCTTCAGGGCTACCGACAGTGGGGCTCGAACCCACTATCTCTCGGGTGCAAACTCACAGCTGCACGCCCCTAGCCGTCTGAAAAGAGTAGTTAGTGGGACCTACACCCAATATTATTGTAATTGTGAAATTTCCCATTTTCACTTTCTCATGAGAATGATTAATCACTCGCAGCTCAATAAGAAAATTGATAGCTCAACAGTCCCAAAGCCTTTTCCGAATTTTTTTTTTTTTTTTTTTTTTGCTATTTGCTTTACGTCGCACCGACACAGATAGGTCTTATTGCGACGATGGGATAGGAAAGGCCTAGGAATTGGAAGGAAGCGGCCGTGGCCTTAATTAAGGTACAGCCCCGTCATTTGCCTGGTGTGAAAATGGGAAACCACGGAAAACCATCTTCACATTCAGGGCTGCCGTCATTTGCCTGGTGTGAAAATGGGAAACCACGGAAAACCATCTTCACATTCAGGGCTGCCGACAGTGGGGCTCGAACTCACTATCTCCCGATTACTGGATACTGGCCGCACTTAAGCGACTGCAGCTATCGAGTTCGGTCCGAAAAAAGTTAGATGCTACAGGAAAGACTTCAATATTCTCCTTCACCGGGCGAGTTGGCTGTGCGGTTAGTGTCGCGCAGCTGTGAGCTTGCATCCGGCAGATAGTGAATTCAAACCCGACTATGGTTTCCCATTTTCACACCAGGCAAATGCTGGGGCTGTACCTTAATTAAGGCCACGGCCGCTTCCTTCCAACTCCTAGGCCTTTCCTATCCCATCGTCGCCATAAGACCTATCTGTGTCGGTGCGACGTAAAGCCCCTAGCAAAAAAAAAAAAAATTCTTTCCCACCGGGCGAGTTGGCCGTGCGGTTAGTGTCGCGCAGCTGTGGCTTGCATCCGGGAGATAGTGGGTTCGAATCCCACTGTCGGCAGCCCTGAAGATGGTTTTCCGTGGTTTCCGATTTTCACACCAGGCAAATGCTGGAGCTGTACCTTAATTAATGCCACGGCCACTTCGTACCAAATCCTGGGCCTTTCCTGTCTCATCGTCGCCATAAAACCCATCTGTGTCGGTGCGACGTATAGCAAATAGCACAATTCTTTCACGCTCCTAGGCCTTTCCTATCCCATCATCGTCATAAGACCTATAAGGGATACGCTTTAAAATAGAGATTATAATTATTGTAAATGATATTAAAACTGTAGGCTTTAAATTAGCCATTATGTTAATAATGTTATAAATTATTTATTTTCATATGATTTTATAATAGTCTTAAGTTGCGTACTGAATTAAATTGTCAAGCGTCGGTGCGACGTAAAAAACCCTCCTTCTGCAACTTTGGCCACCATTTAGCGAGATTTCGGATGTGAACTCTGCTACACATATGAAATGGCCTAGTTTTATGACCGGATGCCCGTCCTGACGCCAACAATTTGTGGAGGGATATATTTCTGTAGTGGCTGGTAGTGTGGTGTGTTGTGACAAACACAAACACCTAGTTATTCAGTCAGAAGAATTAACCAGACGGCGTGCTATTCGAATTATTTTGAAAGTGCACATTTAAGAGTGTAGTGAGGTAGAGGTATATTTAATTGAAATAACATTATATTTCTTTGTTTTAGTATAGAAATAGAACAAATTAATATATTTATTTCCAAAATCGAGGCCGCAATCCTTTTCCTCGATAAGAACTCTAAAATATAATCACGCTGTTATGTCTAAGGTAACTATATATTCTAATCGTTTATAACGGATCAATCATCCATAAATCAATGTTTTAATTATAAATAGTTACGTTTATCTTCATGTCACCCGAACAAAATACGATAACATACTTGTTAACAACACCGCCAAACAAAACAAACAGCTTTGTATAAATATCCACACAGTCTTCTCGTCTTTTATATTCATCTGAACTTTTTGACTCAGAAGTTAAATTCCACTTTTTCCACAATTAAAAGAGAGCTAATTTACTAAATTCGTTAATGTTGTACCATTATCAAGAATAGTAAGTTTGTAATGAAATATTAGTCTGTTTTTAAGATATCTGGTTCTCCATGAAATGTATTCAATTCAGTATTTAATAGCAACTCTTGTATTGGCACATTAGTTATTAATAGAATATAATTTTTTAAAGTATAATCTTTAAAATGTAGATTATAATTATTGTAGATGATATTAAAAATTGTAGGCTTTAAATTAGCCATCATTTGAATAAAGTTATAAATTATTTTATTTGAATATGATTTTATAATAGTGTTAAGTTGCGTATTCACGTAAATTGTTAAACATAAGTTTAATTGTAGTTTAGTAATGATAAAATTAGTATACAAGGACTGTAACTAATTTATTGCAACAGCCATCAACAACGCTACATCTCCACTCCGATTTTATAATGCTTTTAATAATCACGCATTGTAAGATTTTACATTCTGATAATACATTACAAAAAAAATAGAAAACCAGCTCCAAGCAGTCTCATCCTAATACAATTCTAATTAAATTTGGTCTAATAATAAAAACAGCATAGATAAATAAATATTAAAACTAAAATAATAAACTGATTAATTGCTAAATCGCCATGTATATATTCTTCAGTATAAAAATCACTAAATACCAAATAAATAACACAAATCCCATAAACAATAAAGACATTCGATCAAATAAGAAAGTTATAACAATAGAACACCTCTCACTCAATGAAAAGTACTGAAGCATAAATAATAAAGTAACTCTATTATTATTAAAGTTATTGATAATGAATCATGGCAAAATACTCAAAAAATAAATAGACACTAAAAGATTCATTTTCACACCAGGAAACTGCTTTGGATGTTCTTTAAATGAGACCGCAGTCGCTTCCTTCCCAGTTTAGATCAATCTGCCCTATCCCTCCGTCGCCATACGACCTGTCTATCTTGGCGGGACGTAAAAAGGAAAAGAAAAAAGAATTTCTGTGTAACCACCTTGCATGTATTATATTAACGCTGTTTGCAATGAAATATCTGAAGTTATGTTTTGTGAATTTTGTATTGATTTCTATGGGATTTATTGGATTATCATGATACACTACTCATAAGTATTTTTTTCGTGTTGTCCCATTTCCACACCAGGCAAATACTGGGGCTGTACGTTAATCAAATCCACGGTCGATTCCTTCCCACTCCTAGCCTTTTCCTTTCCCATCGTCGCCATAGGATCTATCTGTGTGGGTGCAATGTAAAGCAAATTTAAAGAAAGAACTCTTAGTTTCATGTTATTTTATTTATTTGAAATCTGCTACATTCTTTCTTATGATAACATCATTTCTCGTATTGCTTGTTTCCAAGTAATTCTTTTATTGTTTTTATGGGATGCACGTTTAATTTAATTTCATAGATGTGTGATTGCATGCAAGCATATCCACCAGGGTATCTCTCAGTTGAAATGCATTTCTTAATAATAATAATAATAATAATAATAATAATAATAATAATAATAATAATAATGATAATAATAATAATAATAATAATAATAATAATAATAATAATAATAATAATAATAATAATCTACTAATAAGATAACTATAAATTTACAGTGTAGGATTGCGTTAAGATTACAGCTTCCTGAAAACATGGCATATCGTTATAAGGACGATGCAATAGTTACGGAATAGGAAAAGAAAGAATTGCTGTGTAACCACCTCGCACGTACTATGTTAACGCTACTTGCAATGCAAAAACATAGCATTAACCGATATTTAGTTGAAACGTTGCGAGTGTTCGATTGCTTTAATATAACTTGCCTTCATTATGTCAATCAATCAATCAATCAATCAATCAATCAATCAATCAATCAATCAATCAATCAATCAATCAATCAATCAATCAATCAATCAATCAATCAATCAATCAATCAATCAATCAATCAATCAATCAATCAATCAATCAATCAATCAATCAATCAATCAATCAATAAATAAATAAATAAATAAATAAATAAATAAATAAATAAATAAATAAATAAATAAATCAATCAATCAATCAATCAATCAATCAATCAATCAATCAATCAATCAAAATTCCTTATCCTCTCATGGATGTTGGTGACCTGGTCATTACCCTCAGCTATGCCGAGGTACAATGATCAGGAATTCTGAACCGGTGTTTACTAGCGGTAGAGTGGTCAGTTCGTTTCCGCCAACAGCCCGTGTCTACATATCCACGATTTGTCTACGCCCTATGTTTTTCAACTTCGGAGTCCTCACGGAATCCTGTGATTTAAACTGCTACGCCACTGACTATTATGTTAATATGTGAATATTGCCTTATAAAAGTTAGACAACAGCAGATAAATAGGGTAGATGAAAGATAGAATAACAGAGCTGAAATACAGAGGATCCTCAGAAATACGGAAGGGTAGTGTTAAAAGTGGGGAGTGGGAGGGAATGATTCTCGTAGGTGAACTTAAATTAGAGTTCCGAGTGAGCTTGTCATAAATTTGATGAATTTGAAATTTTATGAAGTTTTGAATAGGTCTTGATTGGTAACAGGTGGCTGCCTATTCAAGGAGGTAAAACGGTCTCCTGAAAGGGGGTGGGGTCGGAAAATGGACAAATGTGGAAACTGGGCTTCAATTCTAGAGAGGCACATGATCCTGGGGTTCACTCAGCGTGAACCAGAAATTAGTCCCCTACCATGTTAATGTCTTCAGACACGACGCCCACGTAGGCTATGAAAATAAATTCAATTGCATCACTGTCCTGAGTTCCGGTACTACTCTTATGACTATCTATGGCAGTGGTTTGTTTATTCCGCTAGCAGTGTTCACTGGTGTGATTTGTTCTCATGTGTTGTTCTTAGGACGGTGTTATTTCTGGCTTAATGTCTACTTATATTGACAAAATCATGTTAATTCAGAATTATGTTCCAATATATTTGGATATTTATTGTTCAGTTTCGTCATCAACAGATTCTGTGTCCGACACTGTATCTGTAGAATGAAGAGACTTACAAACAATCCGTTTAGTGGTTTTAATCTTAAATCAAGCAAGAGTTTGTAAACTTTTAAAACAAGAAAGCCTGATAAAGGGTTGCGGCAAACCAAACAGCAATCATATTCTTTACATAATAGGATGCAGATTCGACAACGGATTGTACGGGACATTGTCATTGTTCTATAATCAGCCCAGTTGAAAGTCCACGGAATTTCAATAGACAGTGAGGGTAAGAAAGGGAGCTTTGTGAACACACACTAAACGAAGTCCTTATCAAATTCGAATAACATTGACATTTAGAGAATAAATGTATTTATCCTCTATTGTAGACGTAAGGTTTGAGGAGGTTCAAGGGTTCTCCACACTAGTCAACACAACATACAACAGTAAACCGCAAACAACAAACATACGAACTGCAAACCACACTCCACACTCGTCAACCAAACATACAACAGTTGGCTGCTGAAAAATGGAATGGCGTACGGCTTTTAGTGCCGGGAGTGTCCGAGGACAAGTTCGGCTCGCCAGATGCAGGTCTTTTATTTGACGCCTGTAGGCGACCTGTGAGTCGTGACGAGGATGAAATGATAGTGAAGACGACACATACACCCAGCCCTCGTGCCAGCGAAATTAACCAATCATGGTTAAAATTCCCAACCTTGCCGGGAATCGAACCCGGAACCCCTGTGACCAAAGGCCAGCACGCTAACCATTTAGCCATGGAGCCGGACGGTTGGCTGCTAAACGGATATCACTTCATCTTGGGCATACAGTTCTGGGTTATTTGTCTATCTCATCGATCGCAGACAATGGGTAATTCTCCAAAATCGGTCTATCAGTGAGTAGCGAACTGTTCAGGAGGGCCGCAGGACTCAGTACTTGGACCATTTTTTTGTTATCTATATTAATGATATATCGACATGGCTATGACACTGTAAATATGACTTGTACGCTGACAACCTACTTACTGTAACTCCAAACTTTCTGACATCAATTATGCAATAGGTTATATGAACTTTTTAAATTTACAATTCGCCTTACGTCGCACGACCCAGATAGGTCTTATGGCGACTATGGGATAGTAAAGGGAGAGGAGTAGGAAGGAAGTAGCCGTGGCCTTAATTGAGACGTAGCCCCAGCATTTCCTGCTGCGAAAATATTGAAACCACAGGAAACTATCTTCAGGGCTGCTGAACCCACTATCTCTAGAATGTAAGCTCACAGCTCCGCGCCCCTAACTGCACGGTCAACTCGCTCGGTTTATATGAACTCTGACTTAAATAATATCTGCACTTACGCCTCTGACAACTACATTTTAATTAATCCATCTACATTTAAAGTTGCTGTTGCTGAGCAGATGAAAGAAATTATTCTGGTATAGAACAAACTTTATCTCCTAAAATTATTCCGTACGAAAACTCGGTAAGAAATTATAAATGAGAGTCTTAACTGGGCAGAGAACATTGCCAGTGCCTGTAGAAAAATGTACGTCTCTCCATCCACTAAAACATAATCAAAATATGCTGCCACTAAATATGATAATTATAAATAATCTTATCCTCCATATATTTTCCTACTGTGACCTAGTACTAATTGATGCACGAGAGAACAACTAAACCTACTACAACGAGCAATGAATTCATGTATTCGATTTGTCTTCTCCTTAACCTCTGACGTTCATGTTACTCCTCGTCATCGTCAACTTTCCCTTCTAAGTTTTGAACGGCATAGAAACTTCCGCGTAGCAGTATTAATCTTTTGAATATTAAACGAGAATGCTAACTGTTACTTATATTCATAACTTAATTTCCTATCTTTTCACGAGCATAAAACACACTCTAGCAGCACCCTTGGAATCCCTCTCAGCAGATCAGCAGTGTATAGTCGTTCCCTTATTGCGAATGGATCTAGAATATGGAACTTTTCTCTTCCATAACATCACAGCCTCAATAGCTGAAATTCTTCTAAGTCATCTTGCTGTGGGCATCTCCTTGATACGTGTCACTAGACTGAATGAATCTTGAGAATTGAATGTGTGTGTGTGTGTGTGAATGTATGTTTATTTTTCTCATGTTATGTTATTTTGTGAAATACTAGTTCTAGTTTTTAACCGTAGTTTCTAAGACTAGATTTTGAGTTAATATTTTACTCTCACCGGGCGAGTTGGCCGTGCGCGTAGAGGCGTGCGGCTGTGAGCTTGCATCCGGGAGATAGTAGGTTCGAGTCCCACTATCGGCAGCCCTGAAGATGGTTTTCCGTGGTTTCCCATTTTCACACCAGGCAAATGCTGGGGCTGTACCTTAATTAAGGCCACGGCCGCTTCCTTCCAACTCCTAGGCCTTTCCTATCCCATCGTCGCCATAAGACCTATCTGTGTTGGTGCGACGTAAAGCCCCTAGCAAAAAAATAAAATAAAAATTATATATATATATTTTACTCATGCCTTTGCTGGCAGGACGTTGTGTTTACGGTGCACTATGTCTTCTGGTATGGGCTAGAGCAATATTGCTACTTTCATTGATCTGTCTCAGCTTTATCCTTGGCTTTGACAAGATGCTTTTTTTTTTTTTTTTTTTTTTTTTGCTAGGGGCTTTACGTCGCACCGACACAGATAGGTCTTTTGGCGACGATGGGATAGGAAAGGCCTAGGAGTTGGAAGGAAGCGGCCGTGGCCTTGATTAAGGTACAGCCCCAGCATTTGCCTGGTGTGAAAATGGGAAACCACGGAAAACCATTTTCAGGGCTGCCGATAGTGGGATTCGAACCTACTATCTCCCGGATGCAAGCTCACAGCCGCGCGCCTCTTTGACAAGATGAAAGTGACGGAGGTATGAGTGATGCTAGTAATGCCATTCCTAATGCAGCCAGTCCCTGCTATGAATGGCATGAAAATGTTGCTCATAGGGTCAGTTGGTGCATGCATTTCAGTGGGCTTGGCAGACTGATATGTAATAGCAACTTCTGGCTCGGTGAGGAAAGCAACGGGAAACTACTTCACTCCTTATTTCCCTAGTACGCCTCTTCAGTGATGCCTAGGCCATTTATGACAGCTGATGGGAGAGCTGTTGAGGATCCAACCAGCCTTCGGGATGAGGACTAAACATACATACATACATACATACATACATACATACATACATACATACATACATACATACATACATGTACACTGTTAAAGAAACGTGGTTAAATGTAAGAAAATACCATGTAGGTACCCTAACTTCGCTACTACGAATAAAGCCAATAATAATAATAAACTGCAAACAGCAAACATAAACATTGAAAACCAGCCTCCAGCTTGCTTGATATGTTGACTCACTAGTGTAAAGGGCCCTAATTCCTGAATGCAAATATGCTGAGGATAGAGTAAGCACTCGTCTCATTTAGTACCGGTGTTGTGGATTGTGGAAGTCTTTCGTTCCTTCAAAGGGCTTCATGGCCTACACGAAAATGTTTTTTTTTCTCTTGACAAGTAATGAGAAATACATGTAAGTTACTCATCATATTTTCAGGTGCCAACCTTCTAGTTCCTTTGAAGCAAAGTACCTCTAAAGCTATTCAATTAAATATATTCCTCGAAGTCATTAATAATGAATGTAGGTAACATTGGATGGATAGTACTATTCCTTTATAAATTGTGGGACTGAATTTGCTCATTAATACTGTATTCACAAAATACCTGAACAAGGACTCAACTAGCCCTTCCCCGTATTTAGTATGTGCTGAATGTCGTAATAGACAATCCAACATAAATTCCCTCGGGCAATGAATGGTTCGATTTCAAGTTAAATGTGACTTGCTATGTCTAAGCGCTGAGATTTTCCAACATTGGTTTAAAGTGAATACCAGCCCAAGTGTTACTACACTGCAGTGGCGATGATTTATTTCTATTACAGGCAGGTTATAATTGCAGTTACATCTTCCGGTATGACGTATATCCTGCCACAGCCTATGAGAGGGTAGTCTCGCTGAAGTACTTAGGTGTGCCAGAGAATTTCCCCTGGTTGACTCAGGAGTAGGCCTACTTGAGGCATCCTTTCTGTCGCAGGTGCAGGTCAGAACACTTGACTTTCTCAATCACTCACGCCTTTTTCCGGTGGATCTTCACATTCCTCATGCAGCTGACTAACCCAAGCAGCCGCGCATTACTCCTCGCGCAGAAATTTTCCATCTAACATGTCGCCATTTTCTTCTTCATTCCTTATGTACCCTTGTAGACAAAGTTTACGCTCCCGGAAGCTTACAAATTGTGGACGTGTCTGGCTGTCACAGGAGCCCAACTTAGTCTGCCATTACTTACATTTACCGATAATGGTATTGCTTTTACGTCCTACTAACTATTTTTGAAGATTTTCGGAGACGTCGAGGTGCCGGAATTTTGTGCCTGAGGAGTTCTTTTACGTGCCAGTAAATCTACCAACACGAGGCTGACGTATTTGAGCACCTTGAAATACCACCGGACTAAGCCAAGATCGAACCTGCCAAGTTGGGTACAGAAGGCCAACAACTCAACCGTCTGAGCCACTCAGCCTGGCACTTACATTTACTTGCATTTCTCTAACCGTAGTAAAATCCTCTCCGAGTGAATGGTCTATTTTCGATGAAAGTGGAAACTCCCCAGCACAATGTCCCTCAATTTGCGTGGTGACGAGTGGTCAGCAGAACTCGTAATCGGTACTGTAAGGAATAATGCCCGTCCACCTTTCAAAATACAGTTTTACTTGATCTTGAGTGAAAATGAAAATCCAAGGACTGTTTCCAGTCATTCGACCGGGTCAGGAATGGAATTAATGAAGCCTCCATCTAGCGGCGAGGATAGAAAATGTGCCGGCTGCCCAAGCCTGTCTCACTCCTCTGGGGCAATGATTAATGAATGATTAATGAAATGAAACGATATTGGAGAGTGTTGCTGGAATGAAAGATTACAAGGCAAACCAGAATACCCGGAGAGAAACCTGTCCTGCCTCTGCCTTGTCCAGCACAAATCTCACATGGAGTGACCGGGATTTGAACCGCGGTATTCAGCGGTGAGAGACCGGCGCGCTGCCGCCTGACCCACGGAGGCTTCCCTTATATCATCATCATCATCTGTTTACCCTCCAGGTTCGGCTTCTCCCTCGGACTCAGCGAGGGATCCCACCTCTATCGCCTCAAGGGCAGTGTCCTGGAGTTTCAGACACTTAGTCGGGGATACAACTGGGGAGAATGACCAGTACCTCGCCCAGGCGGCCTCACCTGCTATGCTGAACAGGGGCCTTGTGGAGGGATGGGATGACTGGAAGGGATAGGCAAGGAAGAGGGAAGGAAGCGGCCGTGGCCTTAAGTTAGGTACCATCCCGGCATTCGCCTGGAGGAGAAGTGGGAAACCACGGAAAACCACTTCCAGGATGGCTGAGGTGGGAATCGAACCCACCTCTACTCAGTTGACCTCCCGAGGCTGAGTGGACTCCGTTCCAGCCCTCATACCACTTTTCAAATTTCGTGGCAGAGCCGGGAATCGAACCCGGACCTCCGGGGATGGCAGCTAATAACGCTAACCACAACACCACAGAGGCGGACTTTCCCTTATATACCAATTTTAAATTGTATCATTTACTTTGATTACTTTGATTTGATTTGATTTGATTTGTATAAAAAATTATTGAATTTATTTTTAGATTAGAGATTGGATTCTGTTTTTAATTTGTTTTTAAAATAATTTATTTGATTGTAGACGTATAAGATAGGTTTTAATCAGTGCCTTATTTATTTTAAAATATATTTGTTCACTGTTCTATTCATTTTAATTAAAATGTTGGCGGTATTTCATTCCGAATATTTTATTGGGGTTGGAACACTTACACGGAATGCCATTTGCACGGAGTGACACTTGCACGGAGTCTCCATTTTCATATACTTCGGTATTAATACCTAGGTAGACACGTACAGTACTATTCATAGCCTCGATTGAAGAGGTGGCATACCTCTTCGGTGTACATTGTTGCAATCATACACTCTGTTTTCTTCACACTGTTTTTTTATTTTTTATTTACTACACTTTTTCTCACTTCATTCCCCTCTTTTCCGGGAATGCAAACACGACTTGCCTCGCCTAAAACTGTATTACTTTTCCTTGTTATTTTTTCTTTACATTTACTTTTCTTGAAATCTCCGCACCGCCAATAAGTTAGTTGATCTTTATTGGTATAGTCCACAATGTACTGATGTCCGTTGTAAACCAACAAAGGTCCTCTTGTTGGTCTCACGGAACACTAGTTGTCACCAGATATCAACTGTAGCAGTGAACTTTAACGGCATCTATCTATCTATCTATCTATCTATCTATCTATTTACCGAGAGACCGTTCTCTACTCTGCTTCTGTATTCTAACCCTCCTTCGCCCTCCGTGAAGTGTCACTGTTTGCCATACACATGCTTAGTAATTTCCTGGAATGGTTGATGTTCCGTGCAAATGTTAACACATTCCATCTCCGTGCAAGTATCTCTCCGTGCAAGTGTCACAACTTCGTCTTATTTTCATTTACACTGTTATCTTTGTCAGTGGGTGTTTTAATTTTCATTCATTTTACATCGTGTCATCTGGAACTGATTGCATCGATGATTGACACCTTAAGACAGTAATCATTATCTTCAGTTGAGTCCATCTAGCTTAACGGTTAGCTTTATTAGTTGTCGTCGTCGATCGACTGGGTTCGATTCCCGGTACTGCCAGAGATTTAAGAATGTGAGGAGGGCAGGTGTGTGGTTAAAAAGTACATGCACCTCACCTCCGTCGGGGGTGTGCCTGAAAGGTTCGAAGAAAAGAGGATACGAGTTTACTTTCCTGTTCTCATAGTTATATCTTGCTATCCTGTTGTTACATCTTGTTCTCCGTCGATAGCGGTGGTATTAGACTTTCGAGGTCTAGGGAGTATCCCAGTCTACATCCATATCTTAACATAAATTGATTTATGACGCACTAAATCTTATGGCATGGACTAGAATAAATTAGTTATTTTCATCGATCCGCCTTAGTTGGAAACCGTTACAATACCGTAACAATATTCTCAGGCGAATAACTTGCCTATCTTGATCATTGTTTCATATATCAGACAGTTGAATTCTCACAACCGCGTGAATCCTGTTTTAACTCTCAGGTCAGAATTCAAATTCAGCCGGCAATCGATCCTGGGTCCTCTGGATAGGAGACACTACGAAACTGGCTTTCAGGAAACGTAGCATATAAAAATCTGAATGGAAAATGCGAATATTTCTCTAAACATGTTATTTGTAATAGCAAGTAAATATGAGACGTGTTACTTCATTTTATTGATACGGAACAACCGTAAGCTAAATTGTTCAAACATAAATTCCTAGGATATTTTCAGGTTTTTTTCCCTAAACAATGTTGTATGTGGCACGTTCTGCCTCCATTCATATACACCAGTTCTCCGCTAACATTTTATGTTGCTCCCCACTCCTTCTGGGACATAACATTTCTTGCACCCCCTTTACATGTCTTTCGTTCCCTCCTTCTTAGTACTAATTATATTGCACAAAAATCCGGCTCACGAGAAATAATAATAATAATAATAATAATAATAATAATAATAATAATAATAATAATAATTAGTGGCACGTGACAACAAATGATGTTAGTTAAAACCCGTTTGTGGTTTCTTAGGAACTGTAGCGTGCTTTTCTAGGAATTTGACATTTACTTTCAACTGTTGCTCGTGACGCTTAAAAAGTGTGGCTCCTATCTTCCACTCTCCCTTTTCGGCCTTCTTTGGTAAAAGATTGTAGTCGTCCAACCCTGACGATGTTTGGTTTGCGAGATCTAGAAACTTCTTAGTTTTCAACCCTTCATGGTTCTTCCCTTTATTTTTCTAATGCCCTCGTTCCTTGATGGATTAGACTCTTCATTTCTTCCCATGATTGATGTCAGGAGGACATAGTTGCCCAGTTGAACTTCTCCTTATAACAAGAACTACCACCACCTGTCTGGAATTAACCTGGTACAGATTTCGGATTAGATCTCTCCAGAATTGAAGCCCAAATTTCTCGATTCCTTCTGTGAATCGAACGTAAGTCTTTTGTGCTGAACTAAGCATGCCTTGACCACCCTGGCAAGGCTACTCCCCTTGTTGTCATAAAAAATAAATGGATCGAATGAGTGGCAAAACAAGCATACTGAGCCAGGTACTAAGAAAGTATAAAGGTTATTTCCTATCCTCCCATACTGTGAAGTGTACTGATCAACTGTGAAACATGTCGCAATACGAGAATTAGACTACACTGTTCAAAAGTAAATTTGGTTACAATTTTATATGTTCCTAACTGCATTGTACGAATGCGAAGTAGGATGGATATAGAACTCTTATGGCAATAACATGTCCTGTTTACATAACAGGGGGCTCTACTGTAATCCAGGTGCTTGGAATGTGTCAGTGTGGGTTGAAAGGTACTCGTGCTTCTGTTGAAAATGTGCATGAAGTTTCGTTTGGATGGAGTGTAGGGTTATCAAATCATGGTTGATCGTGTGGACCAAGTCCCGCTGTGATTGGGGGGCAGTAGAATAACATCCACGGTATCCCCTTCCTGATGTAAGAGGCGACTGAAAGGGGCCCCAGAGGCTCTGAACTTTGGAGCGTGGGTTGGTGACCACGGGACCTTTAGCTGAGCCATGGCATTGTTTCCACTTACTTGCACTTTCATCTATCCTATCTGACCTTCCTTGGTCAACTCTTGTTCTTTTCCGACCCAGACGCTATTAGGTTTGTGAGGGCTAGGGAGTCTTCAATTTTCACGTCCTTCGTGGCCCTTGTCTTCCTTTGGCCGATATCTTCATTTTTCGAAGTGTCGGATCCCTTCCATTTTTTCCCTCTGATTAGTGTTATATAGAGGAAGGTTGCCTAGTTGTACTTCCTCTTAAAACAATAATCATCATCACCACCACCACGTGTGGAGCAAGATAGGCGTCGGGAGAAGCAGTTGTCGTCGAATGAAGCCACTCGTACACTTCAAGAAAACTACTCCTAGAGATACGTTGCCAGAATGCTAGCGATTGCTTCGAATACAGGAGACTGGAAGCCGGCACGGGTCGCCATAGGAAAACAACTCCAGGGTGTGATCATTTTTTTTGTTTGCATCCGTGAGTTCATCGAAACTGCCAAGTTGCATCTCGAGGACTACAGGTGGACCTACAATACGTTTCTGGAGCACGAGTTAGCTATTGGTCATAAACAGGCTTCGAGAGGCTAAGATTCCGAGGGTGACGACTCGTTCAAGTGCAGATCGTGCACTCGATAGACGACATCCCGGCAGGAGAAGGCAGTTTGCTAGAGATCATCCGCACCCTCAGCAACTGGCGTGCGGTGCTATTCTTGAATGAATCCTGTTTCGCGTTATATCACTCAGATGTTCGTCAGCGAGTCTGGAGACACGTAAGGAGCGATTTCATCTGACAACTGTTTAATCTATAGTCTCGATAGTTGCGGTCGCTTAATTGCGGCCAGTGTCCATATTCGGGAGATAATCTGTTCAAAACCCACTGTCGGCAGCCCTGAAGATGGTTTTCCATGGTTTCCCATTTTCACACCAGACAAGTCTTAATTAAGGCCACGACCGCTTCCTTTCCACTCCTAGCTCATTCCTGTCCCATCGTCGCCATAAGGCGTATCTGTATCGGTGCGACGTAAAGCAACTTGTAAGAAAGGAAAGTTATAGTGTGGGCAGACATAAGCTTTTACACGAAAAATCTTTTGATCATAAGCAATGAATCTTTGACTGATCGGCGGTACATTCACGAGATCTTAGTGTCGCATGTGATTCCTCACGTTTGGCAACTTGGAGAAGGGAAATTATCATGCATTGTTATGCTAGAGTGCATGATACCAACGTCCTTCGGCGATTCCTGAAGAAAGCGTCACGTGCAACGAAGGGAGTGGCCACGCAGAAGTTCCAACTTGATGCGATGAAACAAATTTGGGACCAACTGGAGCACCGCATCCGAGCGAGAAATTCACTACCCCAAACACTACAAGCCCTTCAAGATGCACTTTTATAGGAGTGGGGACGTCTGCCTCATGCCTTGTCAAAAGCATGAGAAGGCGTTGTCAAACTGTTATCCATGTGAGGGGTGGCAATACTCCTTATTGATACGCTTAATTTCTATGCAACCATTTCGGAACATGACCACGGACCTCTTCGTTTGTAATACATTGTGCAATGACGTATTTAGTGTCCAAAGAATACTTTTCACTTCGCTCCTTAATTGTTGCAAATAAGAATATTTGTTTTCGTTGAGCATCCGTTTTAACTTCAATATGTAGGCGTATTGTAGAAGTACGAGCATATGAAACCGTGACCAAATTTATCTTTGAGCAATGTATTATTCTTCATATGGCATAATGCTAAGAGAAATACACAATACACTATCAGACCTCTGTCATAGATGGCAATATATATCGACTGAAAACTTTGCATAGGTTTCCATGACAAAGCCACGATCGATCAGTAATCTTGAATTTGATAGCACCGAGCTCGATAGCTGCAGTCGCTTAAGTGCGGCCAGTATCCAGTAATCGGGAGATAGTGGGTTCGAGTCCCACTGTTGGCAGCCTTGAAGATGGTTTTCCGTGGTTTCCCATTTTCACACCAGACAAATGCCGGGGCTGTACCATAATTAAGGCCACGGCCGCTTCTTTCCAACTCCTAGGCCTTTCCTATCCCATCGTCGCCATAAGACCTATCTGTGTCAGGGCGACGTAAAGCAAATAGCAAGAATTTGATAGTGACAACAAGTTTAATTTGGAGATTATATGACTTCGAGTGTTCTCAATTTAAGTGTTTTGAATAACTGTTCAACGTTTTGATACAAGAAAAAGGGTGGGAAATTGTTTATTTTGAACAGATTATTGATATCATTGTAGAAATATCTTAGGAGTACACCAGAGCATTTTAAGCGATATCAGTGCTGCCAAAATCGTTTATGATTCAAACATACTTACACAGCTACATAAGTACAGCTTCAAACGTAAGACTGATGTGGTTTAGATGTGAGAAAACAAGTAAAACAAAAAGTGGGCGTTTTATAAACAAAATTTTGTTCATTCAGCGATTATCTGCATGTAATGTAAGTTTAAGCAAAGTACAAAGTGAAAATTTATTGCAACTAGAGAAAGGGATGGTAAATACAACGCCCTTCTCTCTTAAGAACGAAATATACTTTTAAAATTTGCACAGCACTGTATGGACATGGTTTAATCCCTCATTCATACTCCAGTATAGGTTACCATATGCTGTTATATAACTTCTGTTCGCTTGAAAATAAGGAAGTACCCGGCCGGAGAAGCGAACGATCGTCCCACGTCGATAACTCCTTGCAATTGCTACCGGAAGAGGTTTAGTTTACAAAGTTATCGCTTGTACATTCTACTTCCTGAAGGAATGGGAATATCCCCGCTCTGTGGTATAGCCTAATATGGTCAGTAACAAGACGGATCATTACAATAAGCTTTCTTTCAGGTAGTAACGACAATGGTTATATTTAGGTGAATCAGTAGTCTAATAAAGGCACTTAAATATTTACAGACCGGGAGAGTTGGCAATGCAGTTAAAGCAGCGCAGCTATGAGCTTGAGTTCGGGAAATAGTGGGTTCTAACCAGACTCTCGGCAGCCCTGAAGATAGTTTTCCGTGGTATTCCATCTTCACACCAGGCAAATGCTGGGGCTGTACCTTAATTAAGGCTACGGTTGCTTCCTTCCTACTCCTAGACCTTTCCTATTCCAACGTCGCCATAAGACCTAACTGTGTCGGTGCGACACAAAGCCAATTGTAAAAATAATATATCTTTATAGGCCTGCTGACGTCATCATGATTGTCTTTAATGTTTTCAGTGCCACGGTATTTCTGCAGGGAATAATATAAGGGACATTTGATAACAGTTGGTAGGACTGGAGCAATTCTACAGGTGAACAGTAGCAAACATTTCTGAAAGTTTTGGAATCTACTGGAGAAGACAATAGGCGGAGATAGAGACATAGAAGTGCTGAATGATTGTCCTTATGAGGAGTTTCACTGAGCGAGCAAATAAGCTCTTACCAATGTCATGTGCCGGTATTCGATTCTGCATTCTTCATACAGTGTCCAGCCATCTACGGTATGCAGTTGATACTTTACGAAATTACACAGTTCCCTGATAGCAGCCACAATCAACATAATATGGCCACGTTCTGATGGATCCTTTTAATATTCGTAAGTATGTTAATTGGAAAGTTTAAGAATTATATTTTAATACCTCCGGTTTTCTACGCCAATTCCTTAAAAGCTATAAAATATTGCACCCATAAAACGTAACCATCATCTTCCATAAATGGGCTAACAACGTTTTTTTGGACAAACATTGAATATGTTTCCAAGTTTTTTGCTATGGGCTTTACGTCGCACCGACACGGATAGGTTTTATGGCGACGATGGGACAGGAAAGGGCTAGAACTGGGAAGGAAGCGGTCGTGGCCTTAATTAAGGTAAAGCCCCAGCAGTTGCCTGGTGTGAAAATGGGAAACCACGAAAAACCATCTTCAGGGCTGCCGACAGTGGGGTTCGAATCCACGATCTCCCGAATACTGGATACTGGCCGCACTTAAGCGACTCCAGCTATCGAGCTCGGTTTTCCCAGTAAACATGCACCAAACATCATGAATCATAAACTGGCATACTGTTACAATTAAAACTTTAAACAACTCTAATATATTTGGACATATGTGTGTTATATTTTTAGTTTAATTTACGAAAAGGCGAAGTGAAGAGGATTTACATGTGGATTCAAGTTTTAAACCGTCAAAATAGTATGATAAATACTGCACGTCTATCATTGTGACTATTCCAAACAAGTGGTAATATAATATTCATTACGTCAGTCAAATGGATTCATGATCAATCGAATTAGAGATGTCTGGCTAGTTGCTCGAAGCATTCCCTTTCGTCTTGATGACGGCAGTGATGAGGCGCGGCATGGACTCCATAAGTCACTGAAAGCGTTGGGGAGCCATACTGATCCATGATCGCTGCACAACCTCCAGTAATCCACGAATATTGATCGGTGCAGTGTCTAGGGCACGCACTTCCTTCTTGACAGCATTCCAGACATGCTCAATGCCTTGGCGGCCAGGCAAGGACTTTCACATCGGCGGAGTGCTGATCGGACAAGTCAGCCAGAAGTGTAGTTTGCAGGCAAGAGGTATACATTTCCTCATGCGGTTGAGGACGCACTCATACCTGACCTTCAGCGTGTACCAATTAGTATCTCGACTCATCTATCCAGGCGATCCTTTTCCATCCTTTGATAGTCCATTAGCGGCGTTCCTTTGTCTATGACAGTAGTCGTGACTTATTATAGCCTCTTGGGACGCTTGCTTCTGTACCCCGTGGTGAGGAAATGGTTCTGGATGCTGAATGGCTGCCCACACGTCGTTGTCCAGCACTGAATCGACGAGTGATCTGCTGCACTGTGGCCCGTCTATCCCCTCATACGATCCGAGCTAGCCGATGACGGTGACTCCTGCCATCCTTCCATCAATGCCCCAAACACCACGACAGAAGACTCTGAAAGTGGAGGTTTTGCCTTGATCTACGCACTCGCGGTACTCTATTGATACGGTAGCCCTTAGAAAGCTCAGTGCCTGCACGACTTCAGAGAAGGAGTGGCACGTATGTCTGGCGCCGACAATCTGGCCGCGATCAAATTCTCTGAGGTCTCTGGTCTTATCCAACCTGCGGTCAACTGTTACTCATACAACCCGTACGAGGTCTGATGTCTTTGCTGTTACACACCATGCCCTCCTGTTACAGCACAATCACCAGGATGAGCACATCGCCATTTCTCCATTACGGCAGCTATCTCGAATTCAATTGCTCATGTATACAATGGCCGTCTATTGCTACGAGTTGAACCCAGACAATAATTGAATTATCTACTAAGCATAGTTCAAATTTAATCTTACCGCTAGGCTCAAGCCGGGGCTGCCTAACCGAGACTGTAGTGGCGTACTCACTTCACCCTGGCGGACATGGGTTCGATTGACTGTCAGGGAGTCGAGAAATTTAGAAACGAGATTTCCACTACTATAAAGGCACCTAAGTCCTAGAATTCATTGCATCTATAACAGAAAGGGTACCATATTAATTCCTGGGAACACATTTGACCATTCTATTATACGTGTCGATGTTTTGGACTGTGGAAGACTTTGCCTTCCACTCTTCCATTAGGTTCTATTATCTACATGGAGACGACTTGACTGATTTTTATTTCTATATACCTTGGTCGATGTTACTCGAATGGCAACACAGCTCTAATTAAAATACTAAGGACAGTGCCGATCCACCGAAAGATTCAATAGTACAATGTTGCTTATTGTCATTGATTTGTATAACAGGCTAGGAATACCATGGTCGATGATCTGGGCTATTTAGCGTGTGTGTGAAGTCTATCAGATAAGCTCTGTGGATATGTGAGTAACGATATTATTTAGTCTTTGAGTGGAGAGGAATCTGCCGTGACTTGTATGTTGGGTACCTTCCCGGTGTTCACTGGTACTGAAGTGAGTAAATCACGGGAATCCACTTCTTGACCCTTATCAATCTTGAGTAAAATCCTATTTATCTTCTTGGTCTGTTCTTTTTCTACCACTTTTTTCACACACCACAGTGGTTGGGGCTGCGAACTGTTTCGATCATGTGGTCTTAGCCCTATTTTGTGGTCAGCTTCCCTTCATGACGCCACCTGCGTGGAGGGATGTATTAACTACTGCGTATTTCTGTGATCGTTGGTACTGTGGCGTGTTGTGTTGTCTGTATATGATGGCGAGCGTGTTGGGGCAAACACAAACACCCAGTCCCAGAGTCACAGTAATTAACCACATTATATTTAAATCCCAGACCCGGCCGAGAATCGAACCAGGGGACCATTTGAACCAAAGGCCTTGACGCTGACCATTCAGCCAAGGAGCCAGACTGTGTATATTCTTGGTATTTTTAAAATTCCTAACATTTTCAATCCTGTCATGTTGTTTTGAATTCTCTGCACGAATTGCTAATATTATTTTTAAGTACCTCTACTGGAATCCAAAAGCTGTGGTGAAGATTGATGGAGATACATCAGACTATATGGAAATTAGGAGAGGGGTTCGAGAAGGCTGTGTTTTGTCCCCGTTATTATTCAACATCTTTTCGGGAGCTGTATTTAAGGCAGTAACAGATACAGAAGTGGGAATCAAGATCAACGGAGAAATAATACGCACACTCAGATATGCAGATGACACAGTACTTCTTTCCAATAGTATTGAAAGACTACAACTATATTTAAACAAGCTTAATACAATTGGAGAAGAGGTGGGTCTCACAATGAACAACCGAGCTCGATAGCTGCAGTCGCTTAATTGCGGCCAGTGTCCAGTATTCGGGAGATAGTAGGTTCGAATCCCACTATCGGCAGCCCTGAAAATGGTTTTCCGTGGTTTCCCATTTTCACACCAGGCAAATGCTGGGGCTGTACTTTAATTAAGGCCACGGCCGATTCCTTCTCACTCCTAGCCAATTCCTGTCCCATCGTCGCCATAAGACCTATCTGAGTCGGTGCGACGTAAAGCAACTAGCAAAAAAAAAAAAAAAGCACAATGAACACTAAGAAAACTAAACTAATGGCTTTCAGTCGAAGAAGAGTTAAATCTATTCTGAAACTGAAAGGACAACAAATCCAACAAGTTGACAAGTTGGATATCTTTGTTGTTGGATATCAGATAATTCAAACCCAGATCTCGAAATTAAGACCCGTGTAGAAATGGCAAGATCGGCATTGAAGAAAATTAAGGCTTTACTGTGTGATGGCGCCTTAAACTTAAAACAGAGACAGCGCATGGTTAAACGTCATGTTTGGTCAATTTTGCTTTATGGAGTTGAAGTTAGGACTTAAAAAACGGCCAGCATGAAAAAGGCTGGAAGGTCTAGAAATGCGGTTTCATATACGATTGCTAAGAGTCTCCTGGATAGAGCAAGTCTCTAACGAACAAATTAATATTACAGAGAGCAAACTCTAAAAGGGAACTACTGATCAACATCAAATGCAGGAAAATTGCGAACTTGGGGCATGTGTTACGTGGTGAAAGATATGCAGCATTCACCTCATTTTGAAGGGCAACATCGAAGGACAGCGAGGAGTAGGCAGAGAAAGAACGTCATGTCTCAAGAACATTCAAAACTGGACTGGAATACGAACATTCGCACAACTCTACCGTGTTGCTGAAGATCGAGAATACTCTCCATACTCATCGCCAACGTCCGGGAGACTGGGAAAGGCGTACAGAAGAAGAAGAAAAAGAGGAGGAAGAATTACTTCTTCTCTTTTTTATGTAGAATCATTCTTCCACTTTTTAAAGTACGCATTTTTTCATCCATGTTTTGTAGATAATCGTTTCGACTCTTCGAAGAATCTTCCTGCAATCTTTCGGTCAGTGTCCACAGTCGTTTGTTCGTCACGGTTGATGTCTTTACACATTATTTCCGTGTCAGTAATCTGTCTACTTGTCTATTTGACATGATCGTCAGGAAATATTGGTAGGTTCCATTCCGGGATGACTTTTCCCAAAGATATCTCTTAAATTTTAAATGTGTACTCTTTACTGCCACAAATGGTTCGTTCTAGAAACCCCGCTTTATACACCTTTGCTTCACTGGTCTCTTGTTAGTTTGATAGGGATGCTTACTCCCAACATTTTCATGCATACGTACACTTATTTGGTGTTAAAAATCAAAGTTTGAAATGTAAATGATGTTCTTGTTGACAAAACTCGACGGGACTTGTACTTGCATATTCGTTTTAACAAAACTTAAGACATCAGCCATATATCGCCTTCCTTTCCCTCTCTCTCTGCATAATTTTGATCTTCCATTTTATGGGCACTGTCACTGAGTCTTGTCTTCAATAACATTTAACGTTTCTCATAAAATTCTTCGAATTATTCATCATCACTGGTTGCAGGACAGCGAGTAGTAGGCAGAGAAATAACGTCATGTCTCAAGAACATTCAGCACTGGACTGGAATACGAACCTTCGCACAACTCTACCGTGTTGCTGAAGATTGACGAACACTCTTCATACTTATCGCTAACGTCCGGGAGACTGGGCGAGGCATATAGAAGAAGAAGAATCTTCCTCTAAACTTTTGATCAGTGTCCACGGGTTGATGTCTTTACACATGAATGATATGTGTTGCTGTTGGAGCAACTGCAGCCTTTGTTACCTGCTACTTGCAATGATGATGTTTCGTTCAGGGCAAGAGCAACATGTTTTCGCTTCTAGAGAGTAGCACATTTTACTCCTCGTCTTTAAACATACTCCAGCCTGTTTCTGCTACTCCAATAGTAACCCTGGACAATATCGCTCCATTTCTCCCTGTACATTCTATAGTTTCTTCCGTTGGACCATAGTTTGTAAATTCCAAATTGTGATTCTTGGACCAGGATGTCACTCTCTGAGAGCCCGAGAAGAGCAACTTCTTTCCCACTGCATCGTCGTATCGAAATTTAGTTCAGATCACGCTACTGGTAGTTCAGATAATTCAAATGTGAATTCATTGCAGAATGATGAAGGCAAAGCGCAAACCATCAAATATTACTCCTAATGAAACTCTAGTTTTGGTTGGTCCGCCTTTGAGGGCGATTTTCACCACCCATGTTGCAACATCACTTAATCGTTCCTCCATTCACGAGGTATCTTGTGTATAGTAAGGTATAGTGGGGAAACCAAGAAATATGAAGAGGCAATTGGAGCAACATTGTCTGGGTACAAATGGGCTGCCTTAACCAGCAGCCACACACTTTGACTGGTTTGTGTCAGTGCAAGCGCTTCTCAAACACTTCGTCTTTCCTCCGTGCTTGGAACCAAAGATGATGATGATGTTTGTTGTTTAAAGGGGCCTAACACCTAGATCATCGGCCCCTAATGGTACGAGATGGAACAAAAAGACATGATTACAATTTTAAAATATATCCACTGACTAGAATTTAAAACAAATGGTGATGAAAATATGAAATTAAAATAATCAGAGGATCTAATTCGTAATGCCTTATTTTATAATAATAATAATAATAATAATAATAATAATAATAATAATAATAATAATAATAATAATAATAATAATAATTAATGGCGTGTGGCTTCCGGAGAGGCCTGGTACAGGTCGTTTTTGAGTCGACTCCCGTAGGGACCTGCGCGTTGGAATGAGCATGAAAGGACAATGAAGCCGGCACATACACCCAGTCCCCGTGTCAGGTGAATTAACCAATTATGGTTAAAGTTCCTGACCCTGCCGGGAACCGAACCCGAGACCCCTGTGACCAAAGGCCAACACGCTGACCATTTAGCCATGGAGCCGAACATTTTATGATAAAATTATAGAAAATGTAGATTACAATAGAATAAGGCATTGCCTTGAAGTACAGAGATATATATTATTCAATTTAGAAGTTACAATGGCACATTAGAATACACAAACACGAACTAAAATAGAGTCAATGAGATAAAAGCGTAGTTAACAAAAATTCACTAATAGAAAACACACTTTTACACACGATAAAAATGGCCACTATCCCTCATGACGAGGTCTGCTGACTGCTCATCATCTCGTAGAATCAGGGAATGGCACTCGGGAATTTTACACTACGGCGTAGATCGGCCAGGTCCACGCAATCCGCAAGGATGTGTACCACGCTTAGATGACCGTCGCAAGTACACACCGGGAGGCGTCCGCCCTTCAGTAGGTAGGGGTGCGTTACTATGCTGCGACCGATCCGAAGACGACATAATACCACTGCTTCTGTCCGAGAAGCCCGAAGCTATCTTCCATACCTTCGTAGTTCCTTTCATCGCTCTCAGCAGGAACAGAAAAATTGCGACGCAAGAGAGTATTTGTGATTTAAATTCGGTTAACATCTTTTAGAAACAACTACCTGGGAATAACAGTGGGGTGTTTTAATATCGAGCGTCGGGTAATACGTCCTAGAATGTTCAATAATGTTCAATAGTTAATCATCGTTGCATCTCGAAATGTGACAATGTTGAGGGGAGAAATACTGACCCGCAGCACTTGTATCATAGAACGAAAATTTCGTTGAGATAGTTCATGCAATACTGAACCTTACAAGTTAGATGACAGGACCTTCCCTTATCAGAGTTATAAGCTTAAATATTAACATGTAGCGGTTTTTCTAGACGCAACGACGAAATATTTTCTTTAAATGTCGCGGTTTCCGAGTGTGAAAGAATACCGTCAGTTGGTGACAAAATTAGATTTATATTAGTACAAGATTTTTAAGTATACTTCACTAACGTGTAGAAATGTATATATAATTACATACGTTTAGTATACAAACTCTCAATGGTACAGAACGATATTTAGGGAATATTAAGTTGAAAGGGAGAGATTCCGTGGCTTAGGCGGAAGCTCGCCGGCCTCTCACCGCTGGGTTCCGTGGTTCAAATCCCGGTCACTCCACGTGAGATTTGTGCTGGACAAAGCGGAGGTGGGACAGGTTTTTCTCCGAGTACTCCGGTTTTCCCTGTCATCCTTCGTCCCAGACACTCTCCAGTATCATTTCATTTCATCTGTCAGTCATTAATCATTGCCCCAGAGGAGTGCGACAGGCTTCGCCAGCCGGCACAATTCCTACCCTCGCCCCTGGATGGGAGCTTCATTCATTCTATTCCTGACCCGGTCGAATGACTGGAAGAAAGCTGAGGATTTTCATTTTTTGAATTAGGTTGTAAGGGACGATTGCTTACGAATATCAGTCGGACTAACTTTCAATGTGATATTCTAGAATGCAGTTCACTGGTTTTCTGACTTCAAATCGGTGGGTTCGATCACAGTTCAGTCCGGTGGTATTTGAAGATGCCGAAATACGTCAGGCTCGTGCTTGTAGATTAACCAACACGTAAGGGAAATATTCCGCCACCTCGGTATCTTCGAGAACTGTAAGAGTAGTTAGTGGGACATAAAACCATTATTATTATTATTATTATTATTATTATTATTATTATTATTATTATTATTATTATTATTATTATTATTATTATTATTATTATTATTATTATTATTATTATTATTTTACGAGGGTTTCGGCTAAAATCATGGCAACTATTTCTTTCCTGACATTGACAAGCAAGGACTGAAACAAGCAGCGACGTGCGATGATCAGAAAGACCTATTGACATTTCACATGCAGTAATTACTCAGTCAATGGGTGTGGACTGAAGATGGACACTAAGTAAGTTATGTCATCGTGCTCCGTTGCAAGTTATAAATCTCATTCCGTATCGACGGTTGTCACTTTACAAATAAAAGTATTTATAAAAACCTCCTTATCAATACAAATCAACTCATCTGTTAGATGGAACAAAGTCCATAAATGTTTCAGCGTATTCTGAAGGCCATCTTCAGTAGCGGAATAATTATTACAGTCTTCTTAATGACAACGATAGGCCGCATCCAGAGAGGCTGTACGGAGGTAACAGAAAAACAAGTGAAAGACACCTTGGATGGGACATCCTTCCACACCCGCTGGACTGCCCCGATCTGGGCCACGCGCTCGCAGAGCAGTACTTCAGTAATTTCGAGGAAGTGGGAATATGGCTTGACGAATGGTTTGCCGCAAATGACAAGCAGTTTTTCTAGCATAGTATTCATAACTTACCTGAAAGATGGGCGAAATTTGTAGAAGACGATGGCCAGTATTTTGAATAAACGAAAAAAGAATTTCCCTTGAAGATTACGTGTTTTCTTTACCATAAAAATTGGCAAAAACGTATGCATACAGCTGGTATTTGATTCTGTTAGACCTAATCTCACTTCATTCCCACTTGGGCATGTAAGCACAAGGAAAAGAAGAGGAAGAAGAAGAAGATAATGATGATGAAGAAGAAATGAACAGATATGAATCACGTTCACTTTTCACGCATGTTGTCTCGTCATACACCTAATTCCTAGAAACTTCTGCTCTATGCTGGTGTTAAGTAGCAGAATCATAGTGGGTAGCACTAAACGTGACAAAGACAATCCTCAAGTGGTTTGTGGTTTCCCACCTTTTGCATTTGCATTAAGCTGTTAAGTGTTTGTGGTCTGCAGACGTATTTACAAAGCACACTCACTTGATACACCCTGAGAACAAGGAATTGGCTGATTCATAAATATATTACTACTGGGTTTGGTTTTCGTCATCAAGAACATTCAACTCACGAAGTTAGTTTGAAAGGACTGATGCTGTGCTTATGTTTTTCATAAAACTCTCAACGAGTAACTTAAAAAAAACTTTCTCATAACATTTGTAGCGGTCCGATTACGTAACAAGTACATAGGTTGAACACTCAGCTTCTGTGAATGAACTAGTGTAGATATATCAGTCTATTTGCAACCAACGATGTAGCATGGCATAGGAAAGGGTTAGGAGTGGGAAGGAAGCGGCCGTGGCCTTTATTAAGGTACAGCCTGATGTGGAAATCGGAAACCATAGAAAACAATGCGTTTCAAACTCACTATTTCCTGAATGCAAACTGATAGTTACGTGACCCAAATTGCGCAGCCATTTTCCTGGTCTTTTTCTCCTCCTTCTTCTTGCAGGGCGGAGTAGCTAAGAAGGTAGAACGCATTCTTTCTAGGCTCAAGTTTGTGGGTCTGGTGGTATTTGAACGTACTGAAATACGCCAGCCTCATGTTGGTTGATTTATCGCCACACTACAAAAAATACCTCCTGCTGGTCAACATTCCAGCACCTTAGCACCTACGGAAGCTGTAAAAGTAGTTAGTGGGACGTAAAATTCTTCTTCTTGTTATTATTAATTCTCACCAGAATAAAGATGAAAGTAGTCCGCCTCTGTGGTGTAGTGGTTAGTCTGATTACCTGCCACCACCACCACCGGAGGCCCGGGTTCGATTCCCTGCTCTGACACGAAATTTGAAAAGTGGTACGAGGGTTAGAACGGGGTCCACTCAGCCTCGGGAGGTCAACAGAGTCGAGATGGGTTCGATTCCCACCTCAGCCTTCCTGGAAGTGGTATTCCGTGATTTCCCACTTCTCCTCCAGGCAAATGCCGGGATGGTACCTAACTTAAGGCCACGGCCGATTCCTTCCCTCTTCCCTCTCTAACCCTTCCAAACTTCCCATCCCCCACCAAGGCCCCTGTTCAGCATAGCAGGTGAGGCTGCCTGGGCGAGGTACTGGTCATCCTCCCCAGTTGTATCCCCCGACCCAATGTCTCACGCTCCAGGATACTGCCCTTGAGGCGGTAGAAGTGGGATCCCTCTCTGACTCCGAGGGGAAAACCAACCCTGAAGGGTAAACAGATTAAGAAGGAGATAAAGATGGAAGTATATTGTCGTTGAGTCTGCAAAAACCGCTATGTGAAATATTTTTGCTTAGAACTTTGGCCGGTAAGGTTCCGTCATCTAAGGTTCAATATTGTGGGAATATTCTCAAGGAATTCTCGCTCCTCATAATATGTGTTGCGGGTCAGTATCCCTCAATAAGTATTATCACATAACGGTTTTCGCAGGCGCAACGATGATATCCTATAAAGGAAAACTTCAATATTTTGATCCGAAAAGCGTACCTCCCCTTTAAGAACTTTCTAACGTATTACTGTACAGATTGCCGTGTTACTTGGTCTATTAGAGGCCAATCATTCTGTCGTACGAAGATCATCAAAACTACGGTTCAAATTTCGGAGGGAGAAAAGTAGTTACAAAATTATGAAAAAGAAAATTGTTTGAATTTTAGAATATACGTACCATTAGAACAAAATGTTGTTGAACCCGAGAGAGAAAACGTTTGCTTAACATGGTATCAATAAAGGTGATTTTGCTTTTGCACTGTTTATTCCTGGAAATGTCTCCATATTTGAGGTTATGAATAAGTTTTATTTTTTAGTGATGGATTTTTGATGGCGAAGTTGATCGTAGGCTCTGAATACTGCAGGAAAATATGACCTCTCCCCTATGACTAAAATCTGGTATCATGAGTCCTTTCTGCCTTGGGAGTGCTACTCAGTGTTTTGCGGTCAAGGTAGTGTATCCCACCTCCGACGACGGCATGATTAGCATACAGTATGCATTAGTAAGAGTGGTATCGAGCGTGAGATAGAGATGATTTCCTTTAGGGGACAGTGGAAAGCCCGGCAGCCGATGGCGATGACGTTGCAAGATGAGAAAGTGGCACTCGGAGGTGTGACCCTACAACGTTACTAAGCGAATTTTATTGACCATCCTGATACTTGCTGCTTGTTAACAGCCTCATTACTTCGTTAAATATGCTGAAAACCAGGAAGTGTTAATTGCTGCTCAGTTGCTACAGCATGAAAGGGAACTTGATATCAGATTACAAACAGGCCCATTCAGTAACGGAGTCGGTCAGACGTTGGCATTATATTTCCAAAATAAAGATTCGATCCTGGCTGAGCCATTAGAGGTTGTTTATAAATAAAACCTCCATGTTGTTGCTATCAGCGCATTACACATCTTGCTAGACACACATTTAAGACTCTCCGACGTCTTCTGCCAGTTGGGAAGACGGTAAACAAATAATAATAATAATAATAATAATAATAATAATAATAATAATAATAATAATAATAATAATAATAATAATAATAATAATAATAATAATAATAATAATAATAGTAATAATAATAATAATAATAAGTATAATAATGTCCGAGCTCGATAGCTGCAGTCGCTTAAGTGCGGCCAGTATGCAGTATTCGGGAGATAGTGGGTTCGAACCCCACTGTCGGCAGGCCATGAAGATGGTTTTCCGTGGTTTCCCATCTTCACACCAGGCAAATGCTGGGGCTGTACCTTAATTAAGGCAACGGCCGCTTCTTTCCCACTCCTGGCCCTTCTTCCCTGTCCCATCGTCTCCATAAGACCTATCTGTGTCGATGCGACGTAAAGCAACTAGCAGCAATAATAATAATAATAATAATAATAATAATAATAATAATAATAATAATAATAATGCATTTTACAGCGGTGAATAAATTCCCTGCCTGTCGCCAGAGGCAGGAGTTGGCAAACTTTGAGCGTGGGTTTGTGACCACGGTTCCCCTAGCTGAGTCTGGCACTGCTTCCACTTACTTGTGGCAGGCTCCTCGCTTTCATCTTTCCTGTCCGACCCCCCTTGGTTAACTCTTGTTTTTTCCGACTCCGACGGTTTGTGAGGCCTCATTTCCACTCCCTTCGTGGCCCTTCCTTTTGTTTTGCCGGAACCTTCATTTTTCGAAGTTAATAGAGGATGGTTGCCCAGTTGTACTTCTTCTTAAAACAATAACCACCACCACCACCACCACCACTACTGCAACAAACTGCTCATTGACAACTATAAATTTATTAGTCCGGCGTCCATTGTATGTAAATAAATGGAACTCATTATTTTAAAATATTAGAGGGAGCAGAGGGAGAAACTTTCGTGAGTTAATGACCGGCAATAAGGTTTTTAAAAAGAATTCTTCTGTGAGAGCCAGATGTTGTCACTCTTTCAGGATATGGAGACCTCGTAGATTACTTGATTAACATATTTTGTTTTAAAAATGTACAATACATGTTTAGGCTCATTGAGCCATCATAAGCATTGGAAAAGACATACAAATGAGTGTATATTATTAAATATGTATCTCTAAAGTCTTGTATGGCATAAGTTAACATAACATGTATTAAAAGCTAGTGCAGGAAATTATGTAATGACAGTAAAATATTATGAAAACAAATTATTGTACCCATCCAATGAAATCCTTGTTCCATAAGTAGACCTATAATCTCGCTGTAATATTGCGGTTATATTGTTATAGGCAATACGGAATTGAAAAGGTGACTAGAAATTATTCTTCAAAATAATAACGACACAGATAGGTCTTATAGCAACGATGGGATAGGAAAGGCCTAGGAATGGTAAGGAAGTGGCCGTAGCCTTAATTAAGGTACAGCCCCAGCATTTTTCTGATGTGAAAATGGGAAACCACGGAAAACCACCTTCAGGGCTGCCGACAGTGGGGATCGAACCCACTATCTCCCGGATGCAAGCTCATAGCTGCGAGCCCCTAACCGCATGGCCACTTCCCGCTATTCTTCAAAACTGTGAAGGTGTCTGAGAATAGGTCCACGTAATTTGTATACGTCTACCCTATGTACGTACATACACACAGGAAAATAAAAAGTGTGTTGAGCCAGAATTTTCAAAACTTTCTTGAACACCCAAGTTATTTAGTGGAAGAGTTTGGCGCTATCGTCTACAATGGCAAGTTTACGTCGGGATCATTCGTACATACCTGCTCTACTTATTTTAAATTACGTGCATCTTATTATCAGTTGTAAGCCTACTGCTTATTCTAAGAGTCCAGCTCCTTGACGGAATTGTCAGCGTAGAGGCCTTAATGTTCAGGGGCCCCGAGCTCGATTCCCAGCCAGGCCGGGGATTTGAGCCAAGTACGGTTAATTCCTCTGGCACAGAGGCTGGATGTTTATGTTGTTCTTGATACATAATCTTCATTTGCAGACAACACACCAGATTACCGTCCACCACACAAACACACAATAGTGAATACAGCCCTTCACACAGGATTGCCATCAGGAAAGGCATCTGGCCTTAAAACTGGGCTTAACTTGTATCTAGTGCCGAATTTAGAAAAAAGCTAGGAAAACGAAGTTGGAGATTAATTACTCGTCCGGCTGTTTATCCCTGACGATAAAGGCGTGTTCGCTTCATCTGGAAGGACGTGGGTTTCAGTACCCCGCCAGGAAGTCGAAACATCTGGGAACGAAATCACCACTTCTGGAGAAGCCCTGAGGTTTATTCAGCCAACAACAAAAATGAGAAGCGAAATAATTCCTGGGCAATAGGAGCGATTGAAAATTAGAAATGGGGTGAGGGGGGAACAAAGATTTATAGAATGGAAAAAGTACCGGGGCCCTCGGGAATATATTGGGGGTGGGGGTAGACAAAAATATTGAAGCAAAATAGCTACAAAATGGTAAGTTTTGATGCTCTCTAGAAAATTTCAACGGCGAAATAAACCAACGTAACTGCAATAATAGTATTCTTTTTAATGATTCAATGCTGTACAATGAAACCTTGCACCCCAAAGGAACTGTTACACGTGTGTGCAACGAAGGTTATGTGCCATCAGATATTAATCACGCTCCTACACGCTGCTACGAACTTTTTTAAAAATTGCTGTTTGTTCGGGGCGTCGACCTATAGAGATATTTTGTCCCTACTTGCACCATATGAACGTGCGTGTAACAGGAATTCTATGAATTGCGGAAGTGTAGAGTGTCGAATGTGAGGCCAGGGATATTAATCATTTACAATTAAAAACCCCTGACCCGACCGGGAATCGAACCCGGGGCTGCCAGGTGGCAGGCGGAGCGTTGCCCCCTACACCGTGGGGCCGGACTGCTACGAACTTACTGTGGAGCTGAAAAATCGGTTAGCTACGTCGGATGACATTTTGTGCGTATTTCCACTACAGTAAGTATTGTTTTAATGGGGCTGCCTGGCCGAGGCGGTAAAGGCGTGCTCGGTTCGCCCGTCAGGAAGTCGTAAAATTTAAGAAACGAGATTTCCACTTCCGGAGGTGCATATGGCCCTGAGGTTTACTCAGCCTACACCAAAAATGAGTACCAGGTTAATTCCTGGGGGCAAAGGCGGCCGGGCGTAGAGCTAAGCACTCTACCCCATCATGTACCGAGGTTAACAATGGTGGAAGCCTTTACCTTCCACTCCTCCAAGGGCCTTCATGGCCTGTACGGAGGTGACTTTGCTTTTGCTTTGCTTTGCTATTCTTTTAATATTTAAAAGAATTAGGTAATAAAAACAGGGTTTCTATGAATTGCTTCTTTTAATAATCCCTAGTATTAGGTGTCTAAAATGGAATAAAAATTTAACTTTTCTCAACGAAAGTGGGAGGGGAGTGACTGTCCCCTTCGCCTCTTTAACTGTCTCTATCCCGCACAGTGTCGCGTTTACGGAAAGTGAAGACCTTAAATTTTCGCTTCTTCAAGGGCCTTCATGGTACGAAGATGGCTTTACTCATTCAAATACATTATGCAGTTTGATTCACAGTTCGGAGAGCGGTGTATGGTAATATTTATGAAATACTAGTCATTTCGGTATTGTAGAGCTATAATTTCGTTCTGACAACGTGGCAGCACGTGAAAGTTCTTTGAACCGCGGTTCTGATAACGTCTGTAGTTTTATTCAATAGAGAGAATTGAAACAGTGACGTCTAAAACTCATCGTCATATTACTAGTGTCGTCACTCTTCTAAATCACTTCCTAACACATTCGTCATCAGTAATATGTTTCCCATCTGCAAGTACTCGCCAGTGACGTAACTAACATTCAGCTGTTAATTTGCGGGATGACTTTACACAGAAGAAATTGCCTATAGAGATTCCCTCCACACTTTTTTGTATATACAATGACTTCTTTAGAGTATCATTTCTTATGCTTCAGTATTGCGTTTGAAGTACATAAGAAGCCAAGAAAGGAACGCAAGGAGGTAGTAAATAGTAAGTAAATAGGAAGACAAGTAGCAACGGGAAACTTCAGAAAGATATGTTGTCATCTTGACTCAGTGAAATATTCTCTCGAAATGAAAGATGTTCGAATATTTCCTTTGATAGTAAAGTAATTGTTCGCAAAGGCAGAAAATGTCTGATAATACTGAAACATTATTGAACATGATTATGCCGTGCTGAGTAGCTCAGACGGTTGAGGCGCTGGCTTTCTGACCCTAAATCAGTCCGGTGGTATTTAAAGGTGCTCAAATACGTATTGCGTTTGAAGAGTATAATAAGCCATGAAAAGAAGATTAGCTAGCACGCAAAACAATTCCTGCTGGACTAAATTCCGGCACTTCGGCGTCTCTGAAATCTGTAAAAGTAGTTAGTGAGTCAAAGCAAATAATTATTAAAATTACTATTATTATTATTAGTAACGTTACTATGTTTTGGTTGTGTTATCTATCCCGGTGTTTTGAACTACGATCTGAAAAGGCGCGACCACGACCTTTATAGAGTTTTTCTTTTCATTTCTTCCTTTCCCGTTCCTGTAAACCCCTGTGGGTGGGGGATGCAGACGAATAATACACCCAAAGTATCCCCTGATTGTCGTAAACAGCGACTAAAAGGGGCGACCAATAGATAATGACATTAGAACTATGAGACTACTTGTGATTAGTATCATTACGTGCGGATCACTATGGGTCGACATTACTTGCGACTAGTACCACCATTACGCGATTAACATCATGGGTCGACTTTACTTGCGATCAGTACTGCTACGCGTGCCTGGTTGTGTTCTCGTTTAGAGCAATAATCACTACTACCTAACGAACGCGAACCGATACGGCCTCCAGCAGGGCCTGTGATTAGTATCAATGGTGGAGGATTACTGTAGGAGTAGTATCATTATATAAAGAACGCCATGGGTCTGTGTTGCCTGTGAGTGGTGCCATAATGATTAGTACCACTATGTGAGAACACCAAGAGTATACGTGGCCTGTGATTAGCTCCGCTAAGTGAGGAACACCACGCGAATTACGGCTCCCGTGATTAGTCCCACTATGTGAGGAGCACCATGGGTCTGCGTCGCTTGTGAGTAGTACCCTTATATGCGAAACACCATACGTTTGTGTTACCTGTGAGTGGTGCCAGTGTGTGTAACATGCCATGGATCTACATTATCTGTTATTAGTACCACCATGCGAGAAACACTATGAGACTACGTTACCTGTGATTAATACCGCTGTAGGAGGAACACCATGGTTCTGCTTTACTAGTGATTAGTACCACTGTGAGGGGCCGTTGACCTGGATTTTGGACCCGTTTAGACAATAAGCATCATCCCAGTAAGTAAGGTATTGTGAATTTGACCCACTGATTGGTTTTGTTTCACGATCCTTTTTATCATTATAATTCGTTTTAGATTCTAGTCAGTGGATATATTTTGAATTATTAATTTTCATTTCGTTGCATCTCGTACCATCAGGGGCCGATAACCTAACAGTTTGGCCCCTTTAAACAACAACAATCATCATCATCATCATCATCGTTCCTGAAAAAGAAGTAGGCATGATAGAAAATTCAGTAAAAGGACGTACCATCTTCACGTAACATGGACCTGAAACACTGCACTGCATTGATCATGAACATTTTCTCTTTTGTCTTTTTTGAATTATTTAACGTCACTATTCTAGAGAATTATGTATCTCATCCAACTATTACCACACGACATTCGTTACATAGCTACTATACTTGCAAAATTGTCGTATTAATCTATTTTTAAGATAAGTTTCAACAAATAAAATTTAAGAAATAATACACACTGTTCTTTTACTAATTATTACAAATATTAAAGAAAGAGATGAAATGTTTAATAGACGTCCACACACCTAACTTTAGAGTGTTTTACATTTATCTTTGTGGAATGATTGTACGAGTTTCATTTAACGGGGTTGAGATACTAAATTACGCAGAAACACTCTAAGGATGATCAGCTATGGATTTAAACCCATATCTCTGCTTAGTTGTTCGTCAAGGGTTGACAGTACCACATTTCAGGTCCTCAAACTGATCATAAATTGATAACAAACCCTGTAACTGATTCCGGGTCAACTGCTCGTGAGGATACTATGCTGACACCTAGAATTTGAACCGACTGCAGTTTGGTAATATTATTATTGTTATTATTAGTAGTATTATTATTAACAAATACATTAGAATTGCGAAATATCCCTGGCATTGTTACCAGCAACTTTTAAATATAACATAATGCGATTTTATACCAGAAGGTGTCTATTTTGGCTCAATCAAGTAAATGTCACCATTCTCATATTTGACTTGGAAAAGTATTTTGTTATATAAAAGTTGTCAGTACGGGACTATTAAGCCTAGACTTCCTAATTCTTGAGTCGGTCATTATAGCCATTATTGCCTAGTGATCATAAGAGCAACAGCATATCACTTTTATTCGGAAAACAAAGTCCTACCTCATCTCTTATGGGGTAACCATAAAATGAAGTCAACTTCTGGAGTGCGCCTGAGTCAGACGTTATGACTTGGTGCCGAAGTAACAAATACGTAAACAGTGCACTTCCGCTACTTTCATAATGAAAGGGACAAACAAACGGTAGTTTCTTCTGAACACATAATTTGTTCTCTATCAGTAATTAATGACGACAGGAATGGTTACCATATGTCCTGCGTGAATAAGAAGCAGCTTATAGGTCAATGATTCACGGGAGGCTTACTAGACAATTGCGTTTACTTGAAGACCAAAATGCACACACACACGTAATTTGCCTAACGTAATCACCCATAAGAGTATTTTGCTATTTTTTTTTTTTTTTGGATTGTTCATTTGTCTTTGACACCTACCAGACTAAAATGTAAATTCCACTGAAGTTGCAGTTTCTTTTATGGTTGTGACAGTTTAACTGGTGAGGTATGAGCTGTGCTGAGTAATGACATTTACAGCATGAACAGTGTGTCTGGATGCTGAGACGGATGCTACTCTCAGGGCTGGTTCTACTGCAATAGCACTTTCTGGCCCAGCGAGGAAAACTATAGCAAATAGGCCACGTACTCCTGATTATGGCATCGCCGTCGGCTTTTGTGGTTTCCTTATAACGACATAACCTTTGGCAGTCCTTTTCGAGTATCCAACCAGCTTCCTGGCTTAAGACATAACGGAAAACAGATCGCCCATAACATGTATGAACTATGTTGTTGTTTGTGGTGGTGTTGGATGTAGTGTTGATAATGATGATAATACTAATATTGTCCGGCTCCGTGTCTAAATTGTTAGCGTGCTGGTCTTTGGATCAAAGGGTCCCGGATTCGATTCCCGGCTGTGTCGGGGATTTTAACCTTAATTGGTTAATTCCTCTGGCTCAGCGGCGGGCTGCGTGTATCGTCTTGAATATTAGAATTCATCTTGGGTGGGGGCCCATACACGCAGGTTACCTAAAGGCGTCAATTCGAAATATCTGCACCGAGGCTCTCCGGAGGCTATACGTCATTATTATGATAATACAGTAAAACCTGTGTAAATCAGACACCGAATAAACCGGAAACCTGCCTTAAAACGCTCTGTTTCAGAGGTTCCATGAAGCTATAGGGCATTTTATGCAGCCTAAAACGGAACCTGTCCAACACGGAAACGGACAGTTATTTTCAGGGGAAAATGTAATACGTACAATAGAAACGGCAAGCAAGGAATTCCACTATGCAACCTATTTCTGTTTTTGTTATTGTTGTTGCTCTTCTTATACTGTAATTACTGCATTTTTTTAGAATTTAAAAATTGTGAAAACTATTTCACAAATACTTTTTTAGAATTGGTAATTTTTAAAGGTTTAATTTAACACTTTTTATAGTTTTAAGTTATATTCCAAACGTTACGTTTTGAAAGCATTGATCTTTGTGTATTGTGTGTTCTTTGCGTTTGGGCAGCCTCTAGCCGGAGGAAAATACTTAAATAAAACATATGCACTAGTAATAATAATAGCGTATGGCCTCCGAGCAGGCCTGGTGATCTAGCTGACGGCCTATATGCGACCTGTGTGTCTGTGATGATGGGGCCCTACCTAACATGATTTATAATTATGAAGACGGCACACACACACACATACCCAGCAGACGAATTAACGAATTAAGGTTTAAAACCCCGACCCTGCCGGGAATCGAACTCGGGACCCCCAGGACCAAAGGTCAGAACGCTAAATATTTAGGCATGGGGCCGGACTGTGGAGTAGTACAGTATTTACATGCAATGGAACACTTGTTCGTTTGCAAGAAAATTATCCGAATTCTGTCTCTTGATACATGAAATGAAATTCGAACAAACTAAGCATCAAATATTGGTTAACCCTACATAAAATAGAAACCTCCCTAAAACGCAATATTGTTTGGTCCCGAACAATTCCGGTTTAGACAGGGTTTACTATAAATAACAATAACAATAATAATAATAATAATAATAATAATAATAATAATAATAATAATAATAATAATAATAATAATAATAATAATAATCTCATGGCCTCAGCTACCGCACTGCAGAACTTATGAAGAGGTGCAATCCAGGCAATTTCGATAATCTTTGCTGCCGTCTACCAACGAGGGCGGAATTCTACTGCGCGGTTTTTGTAGCCCAGTTACAGCAATTTAATTTTCTCAGGTGACACTGAGATCTTTAATATGCCAACCAAAGTGGCATAGATTACCAAGGTTTTCGTACTATCTCAGCCAGGATCGAACTCTTGATCTTGAGATGGACAACCCACCACTGATCCACCGAGGCGACTGTTTATGGTGGTGGTGCCTTATGTAAACTGGCTGGGCATTCGCGGTCAAGAGTCCCGACATATGATGTGGGTCTGGTCCAGTTTTATGTCTGGATGCCGTTTCTGGATGCCTTTGTTGGAGAGATGTAGTGTTTACAGTGCACTATGTCTTCTGGTATGGGCTATGTCAAAATTGTTACTTTCATTGACCTGTCTCAGTCTCATCCTTGGCTTTGACAATATGAAAGTGACTGAGGTATGAGTAATACCATTGCTTATGCAGCCAGTCCCTGTTATGAATGGTGTGAAAATATCGCTCATAGGGTCGGTTGGTGTATGCATTTCAGTGGGCTTGGCAGACTGATATGTAATAGCAGCGGCTGGCTCGGTGAGGAAAGCAACGGGAAACTACCTCACTCCTCATTTCCCTAGTACGCCTCTTCAGTGACGCCTAGGCTATTTATGACAGCTGTTGGCGGAGCTGCAGAGGATCAAACCAGCCTTCGGGCTGAATACCCAACATACACCTGCCGTTTCTGACGCCAACAATAAGTGGGGGTTGTATTCACTATTGTGTGTTTCTGTTGTGGTTGGTTATGCGGTGTGTTGGATGTAGAGGACGAACACAAACACCCAGTTAACGAGCCAGAGGAATTAGTCATAGGCAATGAAGATCCCCGCCCCAGGCCTAGAATCGAATCCGGACTCTTGCTTACACAGACACGTATGCACTTGTCTGTATTTATGCTCATTGTATAAAATAATTGTATTGATCATGAATTTAAAAAAAAAGCTTTGTAAAGAAGCTTCAAGGGACAATAGAAGAGAACGTGAATTTGAATAGTAATGTGAAACACAAAATTAATAAAGAGCAAGCATTATAATAATTAAAGACAAAAACCCGTCTATGTGCTGTAGTGATTAACTGCCACCCCCGGAGGCCCAGTTCGATTCCCGCCTCTGCCACGAAATTTCAAAAGTGGTACGAGGGCTGGAACGGAGTCCACTTAGCCTCGGGAGGTCAACTGAGTAGAGAGGGTTCAATTCCCACCTCAGCCATCCTCGAAATGGTTTTCCGTGCTTTCCCACTTACCCTCCATGCAAATGCCGGGATGGTACCTAACTTCAAGCCACGGCCGCTTCCTTCCCACTGCCTTGTATATCCCTTCCGATCTTCTCGTTCCACCACAAGACTCCTGTTGAGGCGAGGCCGCCTGGGCGAGGTACTGGCCCTCTTTCCCAGTTTTTTCCCTGACTCAAAGTCTCACGCTCCAGGACACTGCCCTTGAGGCGGTAGAGGTGAGATCCCTCACTCAGTCCGAGGGGAAAACCAATCTTGGAGGATAAACGGATTAAGAAAGAAAGAAAGAAAGAAAGAAAGAAAGAAAGAAAGAAAGAAAGAAAGAAAGAAAGAAAGACAAAAACGTTTGTGGGCAACGGGTTTCGAACCCTGGTTGGTAAAATACCACTCCCATGCCTTAGTAGCGAGCTGCCGTAAGTTGTAGATATTATGCACCGCAATAGCTACTGCACACGTCACCATTTGCAATAATGAAGAATGTCTGTAAAATGGGGGTTATTGGCGCTCTAAACTCTACGGTATATCACTTTAAACAATTGGCGGTGTCCTTTCATCTCTCCAAAGCGAAAATAAATCTGTGATGTACAGAGTGTGGTGCCACCTTGTTGAGGAACGGAAAGGGAAATTATCTCACCCCTCATTTCCCTATGCCGGGATAAGTGGCTCAGACGGTTGAGGCGCTGGCCTTCTGACCCCAATTTAGCAGGTTCGATCCTGGCTCAATCCGCTGGTATTGAAGGTGCTCAAATTACTTCAGCCTCGTGTCGGTAGCTTTACTGATACTTGAAAGAACTGCGGGACAAAATTCCGGCACCTCGGCCTCTCCGAAAAACCACAAAAATAGTTAGTGGGACGTAAACATTGTTATTTCTATCATCCTTTATTCTGTCCCTCTTTCTTTCTACGTTTAATGAAGAAGTAGAGGGAAACAAATGTGATGATGGTTAGATTCAGTTTTTAATAATTTAATAAACAGAGGTGAGGCACTAAAAGCGGCTGCATACTAGTTGGAAATAGAGATTTGTGGAGGTGTTTAGCTAATTCACAGATGCTTGCAGACTAAATGTTGAAAGGTATAACAGTCTATAATCAGAATGTATTGCACCCATATACCATTTTACGTATGTCTAGATACATGTCGCGAAGTATTTGACATGAAGCCGGACATTCCAGTAGCCTTCGCAGTCCCAATTAGTTCTTGACGAAGACCTTGTGCGGTGAATTGTGTAGGCTGTCACTACTTGAACACGCCAGTTCCGGTGGGCACGTCCAATGGCGGAGGTCCCTGCACCAGGAATGAGTCACGTCCTCGGAAAACACTGTTCTATATAATTTTATTCCATGCGTGATTTCTTGATTCACGGATATATAAGGTCTGAAAGTAAAGGTAGTTCTACTACTGGATATAACAATTCAATTTTCACCACTACAATGGCTGAATAGTTAGCGTTCAGGCCTTCGGTTCAGAGGGCCCGGGTTCGATTCCCGGCCGAGTCGAGGATATTAATCGTGTGTGATTAATTCTTCTGGCTCGGTGACTGGTTGTTTGTGTTTGTCCCACCACTCTCCTCTTCATATTCAGACAACACACCACACTACCAACCACCACAGAAACACTCAATAGTGATTACATCCTTCCAGACAGGGTTGCACATAGAAGGGCATCCGGACGTAAAACAGGGTCAGATCCACATGTGACGCACGTCACACCCGCGACCCCACAACGTGTGGACAAAGCGGTATAATAATAATAATAATAATAATAATAATAATAATAATAATAATAATAATAATAATAATAATAATAATAATAATCAACATCATCATCATCATCATCAAAGTTCGGTTCCTTGGCTAAATGGTCAGCGTACTGGCCTCCGGATCACAGGGTCCTAGGTTCGATTCCCGACCGGGCTGGTGATTTTAACTGTGCACAGTTAAATACTACAGCTCGGGGACTGGGTTTTCGTGCTTTTTCCAACGCATTCCTCTTCATATTCACACAACACACCACACTACCTACCATCAGAGAAACATGCAATAGTGAATATATCCCTCCACATAGGGTTGGTGTCAGGAAGGGCATCCGGCCGTAAAACCAGGTCAGATCGCCATGTACGACACAGTTCATACCCGCAACTTCACCAGTGTGGGACAAGCGGTGCTAGAAGAAGAAGAAGAGGAAGGTATGGGAGTCTGAACGACAGGAGCACCACTATTTATTTCGAAAATCCCACGTTCATTGGCCAGAATTCGGACTCCGGCTTCCTTATAGGCTGAGATTTGTTAACAAAGCTTCGAGTTCAGGAGACGAGTATGATGTTATCAACTTGTCTCACCTTCAATATTCTTTATAACAACATATTTCAAAGTCTTTTATTCTCCTTCATTCTACACCAGTAACTGTTCCTAAAATGTCACGTTCCACAGAAATACCTTCAGAGACATTTTCAGTATCCATGTCTACATTTTGGGAGACCAAATTTTATTTTATCATCCATACGAGAAACCTTCTTTGTTTGGGTTGATGCACATATGTTCTCATTGCTTCCACCATCAATGGTTTCTCTACTACACAAATTCTTTAAGATTCTGGTTTCTAATTTGTTATTACCCGCATCACTTGACTTCTTACGACTGCATTCCATTTATTTATGTAATTATTTGTTTATTTTCATATTGTTCTACTCCTCCATAGCCTGAATCCTTAGCTGAATAATCAAGTCTCTAAGCCTTTGTGAAAGAACAACTCAGCCCCTCCACAAACCGTCTGTCTTCTATCTCTTCACCTATTAAGGTAAGTTCTTTCAGTGGTTCAGCGGTGGTGTGTCGGCCTCCAGATCCTAAAATCGTGGGTTCAATCCCAGTAGAGATAGTCGGAATTTGAAGAGTGGAGAAATAAGTTCATTTAGCGCTATGTCATATAATGTCGGCGTCTTAAAGTTCTCTGGTAGCACATCTAGTGTTTATGCGACAAAATGAAGTAAGAAACCCAGACATATGACACTCAACAGAATTCCTCTTTGGCTATTTGGTAGAGTAAAACCACAATGTCGAAACTGACACGCTCGCAGCCTAAATGGCGTCAAGTCGTTGTAGCAGAGACGAGACGGTTATTATTTTTACCTTTAAAATTCTAATAATTAAATACTGGATCTAAAGATCGTCTACTTCTTATCCACTTGTTTCTCTTACACTTAATGGCTGAGTCCCTTTTAGGCCTACTCTTCGGAAACCTACCTCCTCCAATTTTCTTACATTTCCGACCAACAAACTCGGTTCATATTCATAGCTTCATCATTCGAGTTTATCTCTTCATTGTTTTCTCGGTATATAACTGTAGTAGGTAATTCTCGCTAGTTTCGTGTCTGTTACTTCCAGCTTAAGTGTAGGCGGTAAGAATAGTAGGAGTAGACCAATAAGACAAGCAGATTAGAGAAGATGTAGGATGCAGTAGTTACGTAGAAATGAAAAGGTTAGCATAAGACAGGGTGGCATAGAGAGCTGCATCAAACTAGTCTATGGACTGATGACTCAAACAACACTTCCAGTTTATGAATAAGTTACCTTGAGTTCACTCACGGTAGTTTCACTTCTGTACTAAAAAGTCGCCCTAAAAACAGAGCGCTGAAATAGTATCTTCCACAAACTCACTGCTTTAGCTTAGCAACACCTTTATTCGATACCACTTCTCCTCGAGAAATACACATCGTAAGTATTTGAAGTGATCCACCGTGCTAGTTTCTTATCCCCTATCTGACATTCAGTCCTCTTAGATTTCTTCCCAACTGATATCACTTTGGTCTTGGAAATGCTAATTTTCATATCATATTCCCTGCATTTATTTTCAAGCATTAAGATGTTGGAGTGCAAGCATTCAACACCGTCTTCCATTAAGACAAAACCGTTAGCGTAGGCTGGTTTGGTTACTACATTTCCACTCAACTGAATCCCTTTCTGTCAAGTTATCCCTTTCAGTGATTACTATAATCGATGCACAATGAGGATGAAATATTTCAGCTATCCGTAGCCTGTGTTACGCCCGAGCCTGGTTGCCTATAATAAATAACCTGCCCTTAATCCCACAACTCAGTAATATGGGCAACACTTTTCCCCTCTGTATTCTGTCTTATGCATCTATATCCATGAAACAGTATTAACATTTTCTATTTCTCTTGAAGCATTTTCCAGTCACGTGGGGCTTAGTGAAAGTCTGATCCTGAAAAACCTTAAAACTGCATTAGTTTTCCATCCAAATTATTTTCCACCAATGGTCGCATACTCATGTCTAATTAACGTGCTTTTGCCTCCTACGCTGATTAAGAACGTTCCTTGTTTGTTGCTGTAAACATTTATGTTCCCCGGCATGAATATTTACGTAAATAAATAAATAAATAAATAAATAAATAAATAAATAAATAAATAAATAAATAAATAAATAAATAAATAACATTTTACCCTGTGCGCTGAAGGTCGTGTACCGGTAACAGTAAGCTAAATTTCTGGAGAGGCTGGGTTTGAACCCGACTGTCGGGAGCCCTGCGGATAGTTTTGTGTTATTTCTTCATTTTTACGCCAGGCAATAGGTTTCCACTTATCTGGAACTTCAGGTCTATGTACATTACTTTGAAAATCTTTATTGTCAGTCGCTTTTCACCAATTCTGTATAGATGTCCGTAGAACTTCAGACTTCATTTTTTACTGTTGTTAGTAGTAGTAACCAAAAATAAGTAGCAGGTTAATTCCTGGGGGCAAAGGCGACCGGGCGTAGAGCTAACCACTCTAACCCATCAAGTGATGGGGTTACGGATAGTGGAAGCCTTCACCTTCCACCCCTCCAAGGGCCCTCGTGGCCTGTACGGAGATGAATTTGCTTTGCTTTGCTTTTGGTACTAGTAATATGCATCTTCGTTATAGACTTACGTCTGCCGAGCCTACCTACTACTACTACTACTACTACTACTACTACTACTACTACTACTACTACTACTTCTAAAATGTTTTCATGCCTTTCCTGACGGGGGAGGCGGGCCTCTTAGACGGTGACGCCGTCTCTCAGGCCGGGAGATTTGTTACTGTGCAGGAACTGCTCGGACAAGGTGAGGGGGTTGGCAGCAGTGACCTATACTAGGAACTGTCCCGGCATTCGCCTTAGTGCAGGAGATTGGAAAACCACGGAAAACCATTCTTAGGACAGCCGACGGTTGAGGCCAGCCGTCACAGGTCCAGCCCTGTCCCGTCTCCCGAATGCAGAGGCGTAGAACCGCGGTAGCGGAGAGGCCGCTACGCTACTGTTATGGAGCCAACTCTGCATTCAGGAGACGAGTGAGTTCGAACTCCACCGTCGGCTGTCCTGACAATGGGTTTCTGTGGTTTCTCATTTTCACTTCCTTGCAAATGCCGGGACACTTTCTATTCATGGACCACAGCCAATTCCTTCCATCTCCTTACCCATTTCAATTCAGCGTCATTAATTTCATCTTCATTAGCTCCTCAGCTGAGGTTGGCTTCTCCCATTCATGGCCTAATGCATAATCCTCCACCATTCACCTCACTCCACTCCACTCCACTATCGAAGCCAATTAATACATGCGCAGCTCCATTCATCGAGTTCATCACTATCTATCCTTTATCTCCTCATTCCGAGTGCGCTGATGACATTTTTCCCATCTCTGTTCTCTTTCTCACTACCTTCATGCTCGTTACTTCTAACTTAAGAAGGATTCCTTCGAAGAGCTTCCGTTCAAGAGAGGTGTGTTCCCCAAGGGCCAATTCCTGGCAGGTCTCGCGCTGTCTGCGGTCGGTGGAGGACAGCCGGACTGCATTCTCAAGCAATGAATAATACCAATCAACCTTGCTGGGCGTAACAGTGGGGATTTCTTAGAAAACTAGCATATCCGTCATTGTGAGAATATCCTGAATTGTGTTCATAATTATGGTCCCCAGAGCCGGTTAGTATAGTCAATAACACTGTTGGATGGTGTTACTTTACGAATCACCCTTAGAGGAAGTTCTCGTGAATATACAAACTTGTAATTCGCTGTGTTTGCGAGGTTTAGGGAGTCTTTCATTTCCATGCTCTTCGAGGCCTTTCCCTTTCTTTCGCCGATACCGACATTCTTAGAAATCTTGAACCTCTTATATTTTGTTTCTGATTAGCATCAATTGAGGACAATAGCCTAGTTGTACTTTCTCTTAAAACAATAATTACCACCATCTTCCACCATTAACTCTTCTCGGACTGCGCCATTTCACTCTGCCTTTCTGGTATAGTCACTGGCTTCTCATCAAGGTGACCGCGGTTCGATTTTCAGGTCAGTGAACGTGGGGCTTTTGAAATGTTAATCCGGGAGATAGTGGGTTCGAACCCCACTGTCGGCAGCCCTGAAAATGGTTTTCCGTGGTTTCCCATTTTCACACCAGGCAAATACTGGGGCTGTACCTTAATTAAGGTCACGGCCACTTCCTTCCCACTCCTAGTCCTTTCCTATCCCTTCGTCGCCATAAGACCTATCTGTGTCGGTGCGACGTAAAACAAAGAGCAAATAATAATAATAATAATAATAATAATAATAATAATAATAATAATAATAATAATAATAATGATTAAAATGTTACGTCCGTCCACAGAATTTGGATTCCACATACAACTGGAGTTCCCGTAGCTGTAATCAAGTTATCAACAGTCTTGTAAGAGTGACGATTTCGAAGGTATTTTATATCCGCTGGAACATGCATCAGTATAGATATTCTTTTCTGGTAGAGTTTTTCTTATTTTATCGCACTAATGCACATTGATTTTCGGTGAAGCTAATATACGTAGGAAATGTTTAGGACCGGGAAGAAAGTGGCTGTCACCCTAAATAAGATACAGCCCCCATATTTGCCAGGTGTGAGAATGAGAATCCACGGTAAACATCCTTCGGAGTTGCCGACAATAAGATTCGAACTCATAACGTATTCTTACAGATACATGACCTGTTTGACATAGCCAACTCTTGGGCAGTAGGAATGAACAATTCGCTCCTCTGTGAGTAGGACATAGGATACATCAACAGTATTCTCTACATCAGAGGTATTCAAACATTCTTTTGTTGGCGTACCCCTAAAATCTAATTGTTATACCTTCATACCCTCCAAGAACGAGTTATGTTGCGAATATACCAGAGAACATAACAAATGGCTGTTGCTGGATGCCGAATAATATTAACTATAATCATCATCAACATCTTCCTCCACAGCTTGTGCCGCGGCGAATTGAGGCATGAAGGAGTTGTGGCCGGGGATTTAAAAAAAGCACTAAATCAAAACAATATTTTATTGAAAATGAGGAAGTTGAACTCTTTTCTGAACGGCTTATTGAAAACACTTAAGGGGCCAATAGACGTGCAATATTATTGCGCAAAATGGATTGTACAATATATATTGTTTGCTGCCCTCAGACATACAATATTATTGCACAACAATCGGGTTTGTACAATAAATAGAATCGTGTGGAGATAATATTGCTGGTTGTGCAATATATTGTGCAAAAGCGGCCATAGACGTACAATATACTTGGCAATATATAGTCAGTCCATGCCGGTATTTTGTTTGGTGAACACTCTTTTCTGTATCACGAAGCCGCTTCACTTCCTTCCAGAAGTTTGTACGCAGGGAACTGATTTTCTAAAATAACTTCTTGCTTGTCGACGTTCGGGTATTTTTCGCGATATTTCTCAATAAGCACCTCGTTCTGTTCACCTTTTTTTAACGCGATTACTGTAGTCTTTACTCTTAACGTCCCATAGAGCCGGAAGGCTTCGATAAACTCCAAAATAAACTTTTTCACCACCTGTTTGTCTGCCAACACGGTACATTCTCCCCCAGTTGTTGATTCCAACTGGCGGGAGGACGCGATATTGCACAATATTGCCAACACACGACATAGTATTTTGCGATTTGCGCAATATATTTCAAACTTTTTGATTTCGTACAATACATTGCACAACCCTTCAATATTAAATACACACTATCAATTATATTGCACAAAACCTGATTTTGCGCAATAATATTGCACGTCTATGGGCCACTTTAGAAGCTACGATTAATTTGCGTACAACTAGTGGCACGCGTACCACACTTTGAATACCATTGCTCTACATATTGTAAGAGGCCGCTAAAGAGGGCTCCAATGGCTCTCAAATTGGGAGTTCCGGTTGGAGACCAAGGGTTCTTATCGCATTTCTTCTATTTACTTATGTCAGCCTCCTCACATTTGTCCTTCCAATCCGGTCTTTTTTTATTCAACTCTTGTTCTCTTCTGGCCCCTATAGTATTAGGTCTGCTAAGCCTAAGGGGCTCATTTTCACACCCTTTGATTAATTTCCTTTCTTTTCCCTATACCCCCATTTTCTGAGGAGTGGAACACCTTTACTTTTTTTATCTGGTTAGTGCTAAGACGGGATGCTTGCAATGTTGCACTTCCGCTTAAATCAGGAACAATGTGGATCTACTCAACGATCCAGGCATCACTGAGAAATTCATCAGTTACTACGCCTTTGTGGATCAGTGGTAGAGTGTCGGCCTCCGGATCCCAAGATAGCGGGTTCAAACACGGCAGAGGTAGTCGGATTTTTGAAGGGCGGAAAAAAAGTCCATTCGACACTCCATGTCGTACGATGTCGGCATGTAAAAGATCTCTGATGACACATTTGGTGTTTACCCGACAAAATTCATTAAAATCTCAGCCATAGACGCCCAAGAGAGTTTCGGTTTACTCGGTCTGCCATCTAGTGGGCCTAGAGTAAAACGGAATGTCGAAATTGACGAGCAGACAGCCAGATGGCGTCAAATTGAAATGTCTGCACACGGTAGCTGAGGCCATACGATTATTATTATTACGCAATTTCCATTTTTGCCGTGTCTGGTTCGTTTTCCTATTAAGCAATTTCTTCGCGGTGATACCCCGGCTCGTCGGCATGCATCTTTTCCTTTGTATGATCAACCCTAGATAGATGAATCATAAGTCCGGAAAAAGAAATACAAAGTTGAAGGAGTCCCCACCTATGATTCCGCAGTGATGTACCGGCTTCTTCCTTTTAGTTTGACCCTTCAGACTGACACCACTGTGTGTCATACATTTAATGAAAGAAAACCTCGCCACTGGCCTGGTATCCGTGCCAGAGGAAGTAAAGCGCGCGCGTTCGTGAGCTGTGACTCATTTCGAGGATTCACCGTCCCAGTTCCTTTGATTAATTGTGAGCTTGTACGGAAGCGTACTTATTACTTAATGTATGTGGACAAGGTCGCTACTTTTACCACTCGAAAATGAGTCTCATATCTGCATTTGCGTTTGTATTCTCATTTCTGGGCAGATATGTAGGTAAAGATGGTGATAATAATCAATATATTAAAAGAGTTTACTAAAAACAGCTTTGGCAAATCTGTCCGTCCGTTCTGCTGGATCTATTTGCTTCAAACCGGTTAATCCTGATATTGACAGGACTCTAAAGTTCAGCCAATTTTGAGTAATCAAAAAATTAAATCATTAAAGGATTGCTCCAATAATTGTAGGCGAAGGCTTACCCTAACCCGCAATATATTCTGTACTTAAGGGAAGTTAGGACTGAATTTATAAAAAATAGTAATTATTGACAGAATTGAATGAAATTTGGTTTGTTGTCTCCTAATGGTGAGATAAGCCATATACCAATTTTCAGAAAAATAGCAACATAACTTTCTGAGTAATTAACACTTACAATTTAAATTTTTCAAAAATAGATAAGCATAAAAAAATGCTCCAGCTGAACAGTTACTTCAAATATCACATTGAAAACTGGTGTACAGGCACTTCAAGGTATGGAAAGAATTTTAACAGAGAGAAAGTCTGCATATGTAGTCCGTGAATGTGAGGAGAAAATGTGTTTTATGTGTTTATGTTTTTCTCAAATTATGCTAAAAAAATACCCCTTTGAGGGCTACTATCTTTTAAAGTATCAACATTATAAAAAATTCCTTCTGTTAATATCAAGACAATACAGGTGTTAACAACCCATGAAATTCTCATGGAATTTGAAATCAAATTTGTTCAGCTGGAACATTTTAAATACCTGAAAATGTATATATGAAAAAAGAACACAGTTTCGTAAGTAAAAGCTAGTGGATGGGGACTCAACCGGACATTTAAATGTCACGTTAGTACTTTAAAAATGGCGGAAACTGAAAAATACCACCGCCAAATGATCCGCAGGAGTCCGGCGTACAATAATATGCACAAATTGAAAAATCGATAATTTTTACTTTTTTCACCAAAAACTCAGTTCCAGCCTCCCTTAATTTTATGATTACTCTGAACTTTAGAGTTCTGTCAATATCAGGATTAACCGGCAGGTAATTCCGGAGAGAATAGAATAAAAATTGAAGCAAGTAGATCCAGCAGAACGGAGGACAGATTTGCCAAAGCTATTTTAGTAAACTCTTTTAATATATACATTATTATTATTATTATTATTATTATTATTATTATTATTATTATTATTATTATTATCATTATTCGTTCGTTCGTAATCTGTTTACCCTCCAGGTTCGGCTTTTCCCTCGGACGCAGCGAGGGATCCCACCTCTACCGCCTCAAGGGCAGTGTCCTGGAGATTCAGACTTTGGGTCGGGGATACAACTGGGGAGAATGACCAGTACCTCGCCCAGGCGGCCTCACCTGCTATGCTGAACAGGGGCCTTGAGGAGGGATGGGGAGATTGGGTGGGACAGGCAAGGAAGAGGGAAGGAAGTGGCCGTGGCCTTAACGTAGGTATCATCCCGGCATTTGCCTGGAGGAGAAGTGGGAAACCACGGAAAACCACTTCCAGGATGGCTGAGGTGAGAATCGAACCCACCTCTACTCAGTTGACCTCCCGAGGCTGAGTGGACCCCGTTCCAGCCCTCGTACCACTTTTCAAATTTCGTGGCAGAGCCGGGAATCGAACCCGGACCTCCGGGGGTGGCAGCTAATCATGCTAACCACTACACCACAGAGGCGGACTTTTATTATTATTATTATTATTATTATTATTATTATTATTACCTATATATCTGCCCAGAAATGAGAATACAGTCGCAAATACAGATATGAGACTCATTTTCGAGTGGTTAAAGTAGCGACCTTCTCCACATACGGTAAGTAAGTAATGAGTACACTTACGTACAAGCTCACTATTAATCACTTTCGTTAATATTCTGATCTGTGTGATTTTGATCCTTAGTAATGTATTTGCACGCAGCCATGTTTGATAACTACCTGTCAAGCCAGAAAGTATACACTTCCTCTGATCACGGAATATACTCTGTGATCCTCTAACCTGGCCCAACTTTCAAATAAATTCAACAGATTGCAAAGCGTTCCTAATAACTTACATGCTGCTAAAAGAAAAAAAAAAGTCTACGTACAGACAGATCCCATCATGACGTACGCCTTAGACTTTATCTGAAAATACCTATCGAAGAATAACCTAGCTACACGAAAAATAGTGAAGGTCATGTATCTTCAAAAGGTTCTCTGTCTGGCAAAAAAGCTCTCCTTCGAGACTAACCTGTGAGCTCATAAGACAATCGTTCTATATAGAAGAACTGCGATTAAAAATACCATTGCATTCTGTGACACATTACCAAGCCTTACATCAAGGATTGCAGGATTAAAACGCGAATATATGGATAGATGTTTACCAAACAGGCGGCTTAATGACGTCAGAACGGATGAAATTTGACTACTAACTGTAGCATACCATAACGCGCTTCTTATTAAATTTTTATGAAATCATTCAAAAGAGCAGGCAACACCACAGACATACCACATAATGTAACAAGCTTTAACAGCTTCAGTTTAGATAACAATCCCGTATTGACTATAAATCAAATAGCGAATATTTAACTTAAATATTATATTTAAGTGGTCCGCCTATTCAATACATATATAATTTATTACATTTAGTACATGTTTCGTCCCCTAAGGGACATCATCACTATAATAAGCTACAATAATATATCAGAATACCAAAATTATTATTAAATTGGAAAGACACATGTTTTTAATGTGTCTTTAATGTGTCTTTCCAATTTAATAATGTAATTTTGGTATTCTGATACATTATTGTAGCTTATTATAGTGATGATGTCCCTTAGGGGACGAAACATGTACTAAATGTAATAAATTATATATGTATTGAATAGGCGGACCACTTAAATATAATATTTATGTTCATCTTAGTCCGCCTCTGTGGTGTAGTGGTTAGCGTGATTAGCTGCCACCCCCGGAGGTCCGGGTTTGATTCCCGGCTCTGCCACGAAAATTTGAAAAGTGGTACGAGGGCTGGAACGGGGTCCACTCAGCCTCGGGAGGTCAACTGAGTAGAGGTGGGTTCGATTCCCACCTCAGCCATCCTCGAAGTGGTTTTCCGTGGTTTCCCACTTCTCCTCCAGGAGAATGCCGGGATGGTACCTAACTTAAGGCCACGGCCGCTTCCTTCCCTCTTCCTTGCCTGTCCCATCCAATCTTCCCATTCCTCCACTAGGCCCCTGTTCAGCATAGCAGGTGAGGCCACCTGGGCGAGGTATTGGTCATTCTCCCCAGTTGTATTCCCCAACCCAAAGTCTGAAGCTCCAGGACACTGCCCTTGAGGCGGTAGAGGTGGGATCCCTCGCTGAGTCCGAGGGAAAAGCCGAACCTGGAGGGTAAACAGATGATGATGATGATGATGATGTTCATCTTAAATATTCGCTATTTGACAGGCCACATATGAAGTAAGTGGTGATGGGGATGTTTGAAATATTAGTTAAAGTCTATGAAATACTTTTAAAAAACGGTAGGGATTATTTCCAGAAAAATACAGCACATGTCAAAACTAAGCCATCTTCGTGACAAGACTTGAAGGGCGGTAGCTGAAGTATTTTCTTATTAGTTATCCACCATATTCGCTATATATATTCATATTCAAGTAAATTAAATTGATTTTATAAAATTTATTGTTTGGAATATATCTTATGTAAATGTAAAAGTAATAATCTGCAAGTATAAGTGATGTTTGAAATAAATTAACATTGTTCTCGCAAACACCGCCAGTCTTTGATTGAGGAAGGAGAGCTATTCTGTTCTAATTGAGAGACATCAGTACTATCCGCACACTTTATCTTGGTGCATTTACACCCTAGTGCTGAATCGGTCGACCTCGGCGATCTTCGAGATTCGTACTGGCAACCTTTGAAACACAAACTATGAATCGCTTAAGCATCGTTGTGCGACATCTGGCGTACACTTTACATACTAGTACTGTTGTTGTTTACACAACAAAGCCAAAGTATAGAATTCATGCTAGGAACAAGATTCGCATCGAGAAATGTTTTATAATGTTATATAATGTGTATGTGACATAGTTGTTGGCTTAAGATGATAACGGCTTAGAAATTTCATATCGATCGATCATATTCTCGATTCAATTCAGATTTCATTTTCATTCAGTTGGCAGCACCAGGCAGCGCTATCGATACAGGGACAGCTCCCTCCTTACTCCTCAACCCGTACACAAATGCACCAAGATAAAGTGTGCGGATAATACATGTGTATTTAGTTCGACTACTTGGCTGAATGGACAGCGTTGAGACCTTCGGTTCAGAGGGTCCCGGACACGATTCTCGACCAGGTCGGGGATTTTAATCGCGTCTGATTAACTCTTCCGGCTCGGAGTCTGGCTCCATAGCTAAATAGTTAGCGTGCTGGCCTTTGGTCACATGGGTCCCGGGTTCGATTCCCGGGAGGGTCGGGAATTTTAACCATCATTGGTTAATTCCGCTGACACGGGGGCTGGGTGTATGTGTCGTCTTCATCATTATTTCGTCCTCATCACGACGCGCAGGTCGCCTACGGGAGTCGAATCAAAAGACCTGCACCAGGCAAGCCAAACATGTCCTTGGGCACTCCCGGCACTAAAAGCCATACGCCATTTCATTCTGGGTGTTTGTGTTTGTTCCAACACTCTCATCATTATATTCAGACAAACATCACACTGTAGACCACCACCGAAGCACGGAATAGTGATTACATTGGCGTCAGGAAGGGCATCCAGACGTAAAACAGGGCCAAATCCACATGCTCGACAGATTAGCACCCGCGATCCAACAGTTGTAGGAAAAGTGGCAGAGGTAGTAAATTACATGGGTATTTAGAGCAACATCTCAAAAGGGGAGGATGTATTCCTGCTCCTGTAAGGATGAGGATGTCAGGGTGTGGAGGATGAAGGACCATGGATGGCAAAGGCGGAAAGTGAAGACATTCAAGATCTAGGATGCTCTAATATAGTTGGAGTCAGAAAAGAACCAATGAATATTGTATACGAATGGTGACAGTAATGATAGATACAGCAGAGACGCCGTTTTCACACCACTCCCCTCAGTACTAGCCAGGTTGTTCTGTTACAGCAACGGCGTGAATAATTGGAGTGTGTGCTAGGCAACACTTTAAGGTGGATCCTCAGTTGTTGCGTATCCTCGTGTCGTATCTTCGTTACGTATCAGTGTGGACGGTAACCCGTGCCATCACTCCATTGAAAAATGTTGATACGGTGATACGCAAGGCCTTGTTCACTCACTTGGCGGTCGTTTGACGTCGCATCAAAGGGATGACATGCAGTCGATACGGCCTAGTCTGGACGTACCACGCGTTGCATCACAAATTTTCGGCCCGATGATATTTATGAACCAGCAGGGTCGGGAATTTTAACCATCACTGGTTAATTCCGCTCGCAAGGAGCTGGGTGTATGTGTCGTCTTCATCATTATTCCATCCTCATCACGACGCGCAGGTCGCCTAAGGGAGACACAGCTCATTTCTTACCGTTGCATGGTTTTGATGCGGTTTCTCTGGTACTGATACGCATGGATGATACGGTGGAGGAAGATACGATGGAGGAAATTTCTCACGTTGCATCGTGTTATACCACCGGAAGATACGCAACGAAGGTAAGATACGGGGATACGCAACAAGTCTGGACCCGCCTTTATGGCTCACATCAGTGTGACCAATGTGCATTTCCTCATATAGTGACTCACATAATTATTCGGACACGTTACTTATAGCCTTTGATACACACTGGCCCTATGGTTCAGAGAAAAAAATATTGTACACGCAAACTAGTTTCTGACAGAACCCAATTTGACAACACGGCGTCGAAATGTGTACGTTTAGAAACAGGAGAGAACCAGTGACCCTGGAACCTCAGAACTCAGTTAACGTGCTTCAAGAAAATGATTCGGACACAAGTCAGTTGCCATGCAGAGGTCGTGTCTAGAAGAGCCAAGGACAGTATGAACGTAAACATTCAGTGAGTTAGAGTATTGTACACCACTTAAGAGAAAATGTTCCGCAGAGGAAGAGAGAGCACAATCGAACAGCGGCAGCTATTAATTTTTCCACCATGTCAAAGGTAAAAGTTGTCGTCAAATTGCTGAAATGTTACGAATGAAGAAAATTACAGTCTGATATTACCACAAAATTCCGCGAGGAAGATAGAATTGAACATCTACCGCATACGGGACGTCCAAGAATTTTTTCTGTGAGAGAAGAGAGTTATATCACCAGAAAGAAAAAAATGGGACTTAAATTAAGTGCTCCAAAAGTCGTTACGGAGATTGCCGCAGACACTGAAAGAAAGTGCATCCCTAAATAATACGGAGTGTGCTCCTTATTGCAAGAAGGAAGACCTTTATAAATCAAATAATTCGAAGAAAGAGAATGCTGTTTGTCAAAGAACATGTTAGAGAGGATAATGCGTAGTGGAATGACGTTATATTTGCTGGTGAGAGTAGATTTAACATATTTCAGATGAGAGGATAACAATTTGGCGGCGTCCTAATACCGAGGTTCCAGAGAAAAATCTGAAAGAAACTGTGAAGGAGGACGGTGGACTTGTAAAAGTGTGGAGGTGCATGTTGACGAATGGAGTTGATGAATTGTTTTTTATTGAAGGTAAAATTGACCACTTTAAATACGTTAGAATACTGAGGGACAATATGATAACGAAAGCCGAAAATATGGGGATTGGTGATCATTTTAAGTTTTATCAAGATAACGACCAAAAGCATAGGGCCTGGAATGTAAGGATGTGGTTATTGTTTAATTGCCCAAAGGTGCTCCATCATCCCCCTTAATTACCAGACTTGAATGTGATTGAGAACCTTGGGGACAAACTTGATAAATAAGAAAAACGACAATTACATCTAGAGAACAGCTGAAAACCCGACTTCAAGAAGAGTGGCAGAAGATATCTCCCGATAACACCCGGAAATTAGTGGAGAGCATGCTAAGTCCACTCAGGGAAGTAATTAAAATGAAAGGAAAGACAATCAGGCGCTGAACCTTTAGGATCATACGTAAAAAGGAAAGTGTCCGAATAATTTTGTGCAATATTGGTTTTTTAAATTATTATTATTATTATTATTATGATTATTATTATTATATTTTCATTGATAGTGTTCATTAGAAGAATGGTGGACGTTTAGTTTTTACATTCCTTAGAGGAACTTATATTCAACTAGCTGATGTACCCGTGCTTCGCTACGGAATTCTACATTGTATACAGAATTCTAGGCTAGGTAGTGTACACGTTGTGAGCAAGATTGTATTAAATTGCACAGCTCTTAACGTTACCCTAGAAACGCGACGGGGAAGTCACCAAACGTCTTTTCTCATATGAAGACTGTGTTAGGGAATTTTCATTGTAATGATAGGCCCGCTTGCCTACCATCAGTCACCACCAGGTTGGGGAGTTTTCATTATAATGGCAAACACTCACTCTCCACCAGCCAGTAGAAATGGCGCGATTAAAAGCAATACTTTCATATGAAATACTCCATCAAATGAAAGACCACAGACTTTCTCACTTTAACGAACAGTACTATGCTGGAATTCCAGAGCTGGAATGACCAAGTCGCAGACAGTTCTGATCCGTGAACATTCTTCGTCTTTTTTCTGCGGTGCGGGGGAAGGGGGCGAATAGTGGAGAGTCCCAGGGCAAAAACTATGCCTTTTTACTAATCTGCTTCCGAGGTGTACCCGATGAGTCGGAAACTTTCAATTCACTACAATGGCAACGGAAAAACCTATCTGATTTGCAGGCATTTTTTTCCTCCAAGCCAGAGGAGAAGCCCCCTCTTCACTGCTAATTTGGAATTAAATGAATGTAGAATTTAATAAAAGTGAAGAGGAAGAAACTTTTCTTAAGAAACGGCTTTTTTCAGGTTTGACTTTTGAGTTATTTAGTGAATTGTGGTGCTATAATTTGAAATAGGCTTAAATAGTAATTCTAGACCAGGTCATACTATTAATACTACTACTACTACTACTAGGTGAGCCTCTGCCGTAAGTGTGCATACAGCTCATTCAAAACAGCGCGTCAGAGTAGGGATCGAATAACTGGAATACTATGACGAACCAGTGTGTTATGTACCTGCAGTATCAGAAAATGTATGAACCAGAGGGAAATGAAAATGAAAACCTACAACCTGTTTTCCAGTCATTGACCGGGTCAGGGATGTAATAAATGAAGCATATATATAGGCTGTTAGTACGATGGGGTCGCCACTGCCAGTGATATATTAATGACTGACAGATGCTATGAAATGAGAATGGAGAGTGTTGCTGGAATGAAAGATGACAGGGAAAACTGGAGTACCCGGAGATAAACATGTACCGCCTCCGCTTTGTCCAGCACAAATCTCACATGGAGTGACCGGGATTTGAACCACGGTTGCCAGCGGTGAGAGGCCGACGCGCTACCGTCTGAGCCACGGAGGCTACATGAACCAGAGGAATGGCACGCTAAAGAAAAAAGTTTTCCAACTCCCCAGCTATTTCCCACCTATGTTTAGTCGGGCTGTTATACTCGGTACGCAGTAGTAATCCCATCTATCGGAGTTGAGCGGGACCATAAGAAACGAAGAACATTACAACAAACAATGGTCAATGTAAAGTTATTGTTGATCAGTAACAAACAATGGTCAATGTAAAGTTATTGTTAATCAGTGTTATGCGCTTTCGATATTGTAGGCCTGCTGAAATACCACTCTTATCATAGTAGGTACAGTAAAACTGAATGAAACATAAATGATCATAAATTGTATTGTCTATAACTTTTCTTATGTAGTACTTTTCGATAGCACCAATAACATAGGTACCGGTATTTAAAAAATAAATTTTAGGCGCCTTCCCCTAAACTACCATTTCATCTCGGGCGACTACAATTATTTACAGCCTAGACTGTAGTTTCTTACTCCCCGGCTCTATATAGCGGATTTCATTAAATTCTGTTAATCCATTTTCTCGTGGCTCGGCGTTGATATGGATTTAGCAACAAAAGTACAAATTCATTAATATCTGTGTTATCAGAGTCGGTACGGTAAAATGTATAAGACATAACTGATTGGAAATTTAATTCTATATAACTTTAGTTATATAGTATTTATCGATAGGACCGCTAATAATATAAATATTCGAGAATTAAATTTAAGGCCTTCCCCTAAACTACCATTTCATTCGGTGTGAATAAAATTATTTATAGCCTAGATTGTAGCGGCTCATCCCCTGACTTTACATACCGATTTTCATTAAATTCTCTTCCGCCGTTTTCTCGTGATGCGTGTACATATATACAGGCAAACAGACAGACAGACAGACAGACAGACAGACAGACAGACAGACAGACAGACAGACAGACAGAGAGAAATTACGGAAAAATAAAAAGTACATTTTCTTGTTACTGTGGACATGACCGATACAGAAATACCATTCTTTTCAAATTCTGAGCAATGTACAGACAAAACTCTTATTTTATATATATATAGATTTATATCGCTGATTTATTATTACTGACATCACTAATACAAAGGAAAATGTAATAAAACATGTCTGTCCGAATAATTATGCGAGTCACTGTAGGTCGATAAACACTCTGTTAGTACCCTCCAGGGCGTGAAAAGCGAGTAGCGCCGTCAGCGGCTTCTAACCGAGTTGGCCATGGTTTGAATCCCGCGTAATGGATGTCAGATTTTCGAAACGGAAAGTCACCCCCTTGTAGTTCACACTCCAGGTAAAATGGATGGTTCCGTGGCTACGATTATAACATTGACATTCACATATTCCACATGCATTGGCCGGGGTTCGAAACGCGGCTTCCTTGGTGAGAAGCCACGAACTATGCCACTCGGATATTGCAGCCCGATAGAAAATCTTTTATCAGACGCGTGTAATTAGTTGTCGTCATAAACAGGAACGTATGTATGATATCATTAATAATAGTTCTGCGATATACGGAACAGTAGTCTAGTACAGTGGTATTCAAAATTTTTGGTAGGCGTACCTCCGAATTCCAGTTGTTTTCTTTCTTACCCTCCGAAGTAAGAGTATGTTGCTATTATACCAGAAATAACAAATTAGTGTTGCTAGATGCTAAATAATATTAGCTATAATAATAATAATGATCATCATCATCACGTTCTGTAGCTTATCCCGCTTGCTCAGTGTCCCTGTATGCACTGAGGCGTGAAAGAGTTGTGACCAGGGATACAAAATCGCCCTTCCTGACAACAGGGGGATTTTCAACTGAAAAGTACCAGGAATAAATCCATGGTCGCCGCGATGACAGGCAAGCAGCTAAGTCGCTACACCATCCTGTTCCCCAATAAGGACAATAATGTATCGCACATAACTTATATCGTCGTTGGGCAAAGGAAACCTCGTAATTCCTTCGGAATACAGTTTACAGCAGAAGTCTAAAACTGAGTGATTAGCAGTCGCCGGAGAAATGTTCCTGACGTTTTCATTGCTTAACGATAGCCCCGTTATTTGACCATTGAGTTTTCTGTCCCCTTCTCAGGCAACGCGGCAAGCAGATGGAGAAACGTGGTTTTCTCGTGAACGGAATTACGATGTTTGTATCTCCTAGCAACAATGCAATTACTTTTGTATTATAGACACTGCTGCTGAAGTGAATGGGTGGATTTCGAAACAAAACTTAAAAGAGAGCAGTGCAGAATAAGTAAGCATTTTTACACAGCTAGTCAATGCGAGGTAAAAACTGACATGCCTATTATAAAATTTTAAAATTCATACACTGACTGACAGAGCAAATGCAACACCAAGGAGGAGTGGTTCGAAAGGGATGAAAGTTGGGGAAAAAACAGAGACGGCACGGACGAATAATTGATGTTTATTTCAAACCGATATGCAGGTTACACAATGCGCACGGCATCGACTCAGTAGGATGTAGGACCACCGCGAGCGGCGATGCACGCAGAAACACGTCGAGGTACAGAGTCAATAAGAGTGCGGATGGTGTCCTGAGGGATGGTTCTCCATTCTCTGTCAACCATTTGCCACAGTTGGTCGTCCGTACGAGGCTGGGGCAGAGTTTGCAAACGGCGTCCAATGAGATCCCACACGTGTTCGATTGCTGAGAGATCCGGAGAGTACGCTGGCCACGGAAGCATCTGTACACCTCGTAGAGCCTGTTGGGAGATGCGAGCAGTGTGTGGGCGGGCATTATCCTGCTGAAACAGAGCATTGGGCAGCCCCTGAAGGTACGGGAGTGCCACCGGCCGCAGCACATGCTGCACGTAGCGGTGGGCATTGAACGTACCTTGAATACGCACTAGAGGTGACGTGGAATCATACGCAATAGCGCCCCAAACCATGATGCCGCGTTGTCTAGCGGTAGGGCGCTCCACAGTTCCTGCCGGATTTGACCTTTCTCCACGCCGACGCCACACTCGTCTGCGGTGACTATCACTGACAGAACAGAAGCGTGACTCATCGGAGAACACGACGTTCCGCCATTCCCTCATCCAAGTCGCTCTAGCCCGGCACCATGCCAGGCGTGCACGTCTATGCTGTGGAGTCAATGGTAGTCTTCTGAGCGGACGCCGGGAGTGCAGGCCTCCTTCAACCAATCGACGGGAAATTGTTCTGGTCGATATTGGAACAGCCAGGGTGTCTTGCACATGCTGAAGAATGGCGGTTGACGTGGCGTGCGGGGCTGCCACCGCTTGGCCGCGGATGCGCCGATCCTCGCGTGCTGACGTCACTCGGGCTGCGCCTGGACCCCTCGCACGTGCACGTGCCACATGTCCCTGCGCCAACCATCTTCGCCACAGGCGCTGCACCGTGGACACATCCCTATGGGTATCGGCTGCGATTTGACGAAGCGACCAACCTGCCCTTCTCAGCCCGATCACCATACCCCTCGTAAAGTCGTCTGTCTGCTGGAAATGCCTCCGTTGACGGCGGCCTGGCATTCTTAGCTATACACGTGTCCTGTGGCACACGACAACACAGTCTACAATGACTGTCGGCTGAGAAATCACGGTACGAAGTGGGCCATTCGCCAACGCCGTGTCCCATTTATCGTTCGCTACGTGCGCAGCACAGCGGCGCATTTCACATCATGAGCATACCTCAGTGACGTCAGTCTACCCTGCAATTGGCATAAAGTTCTGACCACTCCTTCTTGGTGTTGCATTTGCTCTGTCAGTCAGTGTATTACGGAAAGGGGACTTTGTGAAGTGGTAGACATTTTTTTTGTTTGTTTTTTGTTGAAAGTCATCAGACTCAACTCTTTTCCTTAATTGCTCACTTGAAACTGTTAGAAGCTAGGATGAATTTGCATACTCATTGAGACGACCCAGCGTACCCTAGTGGTACGCGAACCACACTTTGAATGTCACTGGTCTAGTAGAAACGAGTTTAACTCTTTTTTTTTTTTTTGCTACGGGCTTTACGTCTTATGGCGACGATGGGATAGGAAAGGCCTAGGAGTTGGAAGGAAGCGGCCGTGGCCTTAATTAAGGTACAGCCCCAGCATTTGCCTGGTGTGAAAATGGGAAACCACGGAAAACCATTTTCAGGGCTGCCGATAGTGGGATTCGAACCTACTATCGCCCGGATGCAAGCTCACAGCCGCAGTTTAACTCTGATTAGGTAAGTAAGTATTAGGTAAGGTTTGAGAACTTTCATTGGGTTTCCATGAGTTAATCTGTTCAGTTTAAATATACATATTTCATTGTATTTTGTTCAGCACAAGGTTGATGAACACCAATTACTCAGCAGTAGTGTCAGGATTAAGAGACCAGTTAACTAATATCTCTGAAGAAATGACCCGGCACGAAGCACTGGAGCAATTTCAATCAAATTTTGAACACTTATTATTTGCTATCTGGAGATGAGCACGGTGGGGGTAAGCCACCTCTAGCCCCCTTAGGGGTGGGGGGTTAGGGGGTCAGGAAAAAAAGAATCGAAAACAGTGTCGAATTTATAGTTTTTTTTGCGGTCGCTGAGGTGAATAGTGACACTCCCGATTTTTTAAAAAAGTAAAATTTCTGCTCCCATTTGGGTGGGGGGCGAGGGGGCCTGATAAATAAAATTAAACGAAAATTAGTGTCGAATACATAGTTTTCGGGATCGTCGAGGTGAATGGTACACTCCGAATTTTTAGTATCAGGAGACAAACCACGTGGGGGTAAGACAGCCCAGGAAACCTTAGGGGCTGGGGTGCAGGGGGTGGGTCAGATATACAAATTAACGAAAATAGTGTCGAATCCATACTTTTCGGGGTCAGTGAGATGAATAGCACTAATAGATTTAAACTTACGTCATAAGATGGTATGTTTGAACCCCATCATCGCCACCCTGAAGCCTCTTCCCATTTTTAAGATAGGTAAATGGTGGGGCTGTTATTTAAGGAACGTCTGCTATCTTCCTGGTCCTAACCTCTTCCTATCTTTGCGTCCCCAAAAACTACCTTTCTTAAACCAATTAAGACAAGGATATAATGAAAGGTCCACTTCCACATTCTACGTAATTTTATTTCAATAAGGAACGTTTCGTGCACTGTTTATTAACCAAACGCCTTACCCAATCGTGGGCATTGTTGGCGACTTAGCCATTGCCCCCAGCACATGGGCTACCGATTCAAATGGTGACCACGTCCAATGTTGCTGAACTTAGGAGATCTCACGGGATCCAGTGCTTCAGCATGGTTACGCCACTTGTATTATTTAATAAAATGATTATATTTTTGTGCTCCGTCCGACTCCTCGGCTGAATGGGACGGGTCGAAAATTTTAATCGCGTCCGATTAATTCTTCTGGCTGCCTTGAAGTCAAAATTGGAAACTACGGAAAACCATTCTGAGGACAGAAGATGGTGGGGTTCTGAACCTGCAGAACTTGTCTCCACATCCGTAGCGCGTTAAACACGCGCGGCCACTCTGCTTCCTATTCAGACAACACACCACTCTACCAAACACCACATTAACACGGAATAGTGATTACATCCCTTCAGATAGGGTTGGTGTCAGGAAGGGTGTCCAGCCGTAAAACATGGCCAAATCCACATGTGAGAGGCAGGTCGCACCCGTTACCCCATGAAGTATGGGGAAAGCGGTAGAAGAATAATAATTATACTTCGGTGCTCCAGATAAGCACTATATCACATAAAGTGTTATTTCAGTGACTAAAATATTCTTGCTTTAGCTGAATGTACAGGCCCTATAAAAATATACCTGCGTATTTCAAGAACATGATTACTGTCCTCAAATTTTTAGTCTCAGGCCTACGATTTTTTACATGGAACTAGAACATATTTAGAGGAACATTTGGTGAAATTTTCATTAAAATATCGCTCTTTGTTTCGAAGTTATTGAAGTTCTTGTTTATAATAATTGGAAAGAAAGTAGCTATCTTTTAATACTTGAGAAGATCTGGACAGTACAATATGGGGATTACAGTAATCATTTTTGCTGTAAGAAGTATAGATATCTATAGAATATTTATAGCTGTAATAGAGAAAAGGAATATATTTCTATTTAAAAATATCCCCGTTTTATATCTCGCAACAGAACCACAGATAAAGAAACAAACATTCCTTGACCTTGGATGGACACGAGGCCCGTCAGGCTACTGAGATCATTTGTACTTTAAGTTGTAGCGGAATAATCTACAGTACAACGTAGCACAAAAACGATCTCTGTAGCTTCAGGGGCCTCCTGTCCAGCCAAGGTCAAGGAATGACTTTTTTTTCCACTTTCTGTGGCTCTGTTGCGAACTATAAAACGGGGGATAGTTTTAAATGGAAATATATTCTGTTTATCTATTACAATTATAAATATTCTATAGATATCTGTGTTTCTTCACAACAAAAATTATTACTGTAATTCTCATATTGTACTGTCCAGAGCTCCTCAAGTATTAAAAGATAGCTATTTTATTTTATTTTTCTTCTTAATCTGTTTATCCTCCAGGGTAGGTTTTTCCTCGGACTCAGCGAGGGACCCCACTGCTACCGCCTCAAGGGCAGTGTCCTGGAGTTTCAGACTCTGGGTCGGGGGATACAACTGGGTAGGGGGACCTCACCTGCTATGCTGAACAGGGGCCTTGGGGAGGGGGGATGGGAAGATTGGAAGGAATATACAAGGAAGAGGGAACGAAGCGGCCGTGGCCTTAAGTTAAGTACCATCGCGGCATTTGGCTGGAGGAGAAGTGGTAAACCACAGAAAGCCACTTCGAGGATGGCTGAGGTGGGAATCGAACCCACCTCTACTCATTTCACCTGCCAAGGCTGAGTGGACCCCGGTCCAGCCCTCGTACGACTTTTCAAATTTCGTGGCAGAGCCGGGAATCGAACCCGGGGCTCCGGGGGTGGCAGCTAATCACACTAACCACTACACCACAGAGGTGGACTATTTTTTTTCCAGTTATTATAAACAAGAACTTCAATAACTTCGAAACAACGAGCGATATTTTAATGAAAATGTCATTTAATGTTCCTCTATACAGGGTGAAGCGTAATTCGCGCACTCGGGCGTCGCAGTGCGACTCCTCACACGCCAGCAATAAGAAAATGTCTCTTACATAATTTCGTCTTGCGAGTATATCCGGCAGAAAAACGACGTTGAAGAGTAGCAATCTGGCAACACTGTAACCACATGTATGGTAACTACCTCTGTCAACAGGAGTTAGTCGTACTGTACAGTTGGTGCAGTGGATAGAGTTTTGGGTTACCATGCAGGAGGTCGAGTGGTCGATCCTGGGTTCAGGCGTATGTTTTTTCTTTCGTAAATGTAGTACAGGTGGTATGGTATCTGGCATCTTAATCGTCAACAGCGATTGCAGTGGGTCCTCTAGAAACCATTTGCACTTACATACTACGATCCTAGAAATGGACGAACAATCGTTTTCATTGGTCAGCTTTGAAAGGCGCCCTTTCCACGTCGTGAGGGTGAATTTATTCGCACCACTTCACTTACTAGATGTGAAACCTGTTTGTCTCAGCTGTTTATTTCTTATTAGTCTAACCAGGTATTTGTTGTTTAAGCGTTACAAAATGTTGTAAATGTACGATACATGTCACCTCAGAAATGGTGTCTTACTGTATTACAGTAGGTAATGTCAGATGGAAATTAGCAAATAAAAAATGCGCCTCAACCCAGGATCGAACCATCGACCTCCTGCATGCCAACCAAAAACTCTACCCACTGCACCAACTGCACAGAACGACGAGAACGTGCTGACAGCGGTAGTTACCCTACATATGGTTACAGTGTTGCCAGATTGCTACTCTTCAACGTCCGTTTTCTACCGGATATACTCGCAAGACGAAATTTTGTAAGAGACATTTTTTTATTGCTGACATGTGAGGAGTCGCGCTGCGACGCCCGAGTGCGCGAATTACGCTTCATCCTGCATATGTTCTAGTTCCCTGTAAATAATAGTATGCCTGAGATTAAAAGTTTAAGGACAGTAATCATGTTCATGAAATATGCAGGTGACCTTAAACTTTTGGTAGGGCCTGTATGTTTACACCTTAGTCCCGTTTCTTGATACGGGGTCGTGGATGAGGAGAGATGAATTTACATGGCGTGTTTTTAAGGCCGTTGAGGATTTAATGAAGATGAAATGAATGGTGGTGAATGAAACTGGGTGAAGACGTGAAAGGAATCGGCTGTGGCCAATTAATAGGAAATGCCCCGGCATTTGCCTTGACGTCAAAATTGGAAACGACGGAAAACTATTCTGATGACAGCCGACGGTGGGGTTCGAAACCACGCGTCTCCCGCATGTAGAGCTTGTCTCCATATCCGTAGCGCGTTAACACGCTCGGCCACTGTGCCCCGTCTTTACCTGAATATACGACGAAATTTGTATGATTGTGAACTATTTTAATAGTTTATATAACCGAGCGAGTTGGCCGTGCGGGTAGGCTCGCGCAGCTGTGAGCTTGCACTCGGGAGGTAGCGGGTTTGAAACCCACTGTCGGCAGCCCTGAAGAAGGTTTTCCCCATTTTGACACTACGCAAATGCTGGAACTGTACCATAAATAAGGCCATGGCCGCTTCCTTCCCACTCCTAGCCCTTTCCTATCCCATCATCGCCATAAGGCGTCGGTGCGACGTAAAGCAAATTGTTAAATAGTTTATATCAGAATGAATATTGTAAGGTTTTCAGGATAAAAGCAGAAAATTCAGTGAATTAACTGAAGCTATCGTCAGCCTTCAATGGTATTCGAAAGGTCATCAAAAATGTAGGTTAAGATTGATTTGTATATTTCACATAACAACTGCAGTGATACGCGTCATCCTGATATCATGGATCGACCTTCACATACTCAACGTATTATCTCTGCCAGTTTCCTCTTTAGTCGAAATGAATTGGCGAAGACACTTCCTGAAATTCATATTCAGACAACACACCACACTACTAACCACCCCACATTGCGCTTGGGATGACCCCCCGGGCAAATCACTACCGTAAGACAAGTTAGATAATAGTTTCCTTCACTCTACATACATACATACATACATGCATACATACATACATACATACATACATACATACATACATACATACATACATACATACATACATACATACTGAAACCTTTAAGGTCCATAAAGATTAGGCTACCTACCTTCCTTACCTATTAGCAATCGCCATGAGATCTGTCTCTTGGGTCGTTTACGGGTTCTTCGTCACTTGCTTAGGTAAGAGGCGGGTTTCAGTAACTTAATCTATCTACTGAATGAAAGGAATCAAGTCTAAGAAAATCGATGTTTATTCAAGAAAATTGTTAAATGAATGAAGTTAAAAAAGACACATATCATTTAGAACGAACTCCATCTTGTTCGATAAACCAAATAAACAATGACAATTATAACGCTGATGAGAGGTACTGGCTTGAGAGACCTTAACTCTACTGTCTGAGGGGCATCCTTACTAGAAACCACTGTATTAAGTTAAGAGTGAAATAAAGAAAGTCTGGAAATCCTTAAAATTGGCTTCCATGTGAGACTGCATGTACCATCATAATGATTCGTGATGACCCAGCCTCCGTAGCACGAACTCTGGACTCTTGGAATAATTAAGGCAGTCCAATCGGTATGTGCCACACAGTGGTTGTACGGCATGGATCCTTAACTGAATCTATGTGACCTGCGACTATGTCGTGGACCGGCATCTAACATTGCAATTTGCTTTAAAGTCATTGTGGATGATGACCGCAAGGAAAATAGTGCTATAATGGCAAATGGCCTTAATCTAAGTCACTGAGGTTGCTGACCCCATGATCATCCAACTTTCTAAGCTGAAGGCTAAACACAATTAAGTTACAGTGGTTGATGACCAAGGTTTCCACTTTACTAATTCCAGCACATTTAATGCTCAATCAGTCAAAGTTAAATAATACAACAACAACAACGACAACAATGCTCACAACACTTTGTGGCAGTAAAATCCTTTACATTCGGACACGTCCCCTTAATCGTTACGTTAACAATTGAATTTTCCCAACAAAATAAAATAAGATTTACAGAATACATCTTTAAGTTGATCACTATGTTTAAGTTATTTCTCAAATACGGTTTCCACTGAGTTTAATAATTTAATAAATTGAAATGATTTTTATAAATCCTAATTAACAACAAATGGTTTCTTTAACAAGTCCCTACTCAGTTTTATTGACACAATTTTACTGTAACATTTATCGTCACTCGCTTTGTGGAGGCTGGAAAAGCACATTTATTATTTCCAGAGTTATTTATTTCAAGACGTCACACCATAACTTTAATTTAACACTAACAATTATTACACTCGCTTGGGTAACCCTCAAATCTGTACAAGTGAACTCAACGTAAAATAAGCCAACACTTTGTTACATCCCAACATGACATTTAAAACAAGGCTTTCTGCATCCCTCACAAATAAAATCAATAACTACCACCAATACTCTATTTTGGACATCCCTGGAAATGGTTAAATCCACTCACCTATTGTCTTATTTCCGTCGCTTCAAATATACGTTCAAATATCTATTAAACAAGTTAATATTAAAGAATGCGATCTAATAACATACACATTACTCAATGATAAGAATTTCAATTAGTTTCCTTCAAAATTACGAGCTCCATTCTAAAGAATACAATCTGATTTTGAACACGTTGACCATAAGAAAACTGTAAATTACTGTTGTCTTCCAAGCAGCGGTCTACCTGATCACCTGTCCAGCGGAGCGAGCCACTGCTGCTGTCTTCGGCCTGACAAGAACCATATGTTCTATTCACGTTTCAACTGGTCTTTAAAGAATGATATATACGATCTTGCTGATAAAATAACAAATACGACATTCCTGGCTCAAACAGATTATACGCAGAGATTTGCTTTAAGGTATCACTCAATATTCCACGAACCTACTACGCTGGCGTAGCAGGGGGAGAGGTGATACTCCCACGTGGCGCGTCCCAGGTGGCGGATAGGGGTGTCCTAACCGGCTTGCCGGCGGACTTGAGGGAAATAAAATACCTCTCGCGGACCAAACACACTACCCCCTGCGGGTGGGGGACGCACATGTAGAATACACCCGCGGTGTCCCCTGCCTGTCGTGAGCAGCAACTAAAAGGGGCGACCAAGGGATGCTGGTATTAGAACCGTGAAACTACTATAGATTAGTACCATCACGCGGGGAACACCATGGGTCGCCTTTACTTACGAGTAGTACCACTACATTTGGTACACAATAGGTTTGTGATTAGTAGCAGCAGAGAGTGGTTCCCCTGTGGGTTTCCAATTCCCGTGATTAGTACCATTGTGAGAAACACCACGGGTCTGGGCGCTGCCTGTGAGTTGTACCACTATATGAGCGACACCGTGGGTCTGCGTTGCCTGTGATTAGTACCAACTATGTGAGGAACACCACGGGGCCCGTGGGACCGGCACCCGTGACTAGTACACCTAGGTGAGGAAACACATCGGTTTGCGTTGGCTATGAGTGGCGCCATTGTGTGAGAAACACCATAGGTCTGCGTTACCTGTACGAAGTACAATACTTGTGAGTAGTACCGTCTTGTGGGAACACGGTGAGTCTTCGCTACTTTTGATTAGTACCCCAACATGCCTAATACCATGGTTCTACTTTACTAGCGATAAGTACCATTTTTGAGGGGCCTTAGAACTGGATTTTGAATCCCTTTAGACATCAAGCCTACTCGATTCAAGATTTCGCTTTTATAAGTGGTCCCTTGGTCAGTAATACTACTATATATGATCTTTGTTTAGTTGAATCCACTGTTTTTTGTTTGTTTTTCGTTTTTTTTTTTGGTTCCATGTCCATCCATTCATTCTTCATGACATTTTCTTTATTTTGGTCAGTGGATGATTTTGAAGTTTTTGTTGTAATTCCCTTTCATACCATTAGGGGCCGATGACCTCGATGTTAGGCCCCTTTAAACAACAAGCATCATCATCATCACTCAATATTCATACATATCACGAACCTAAACTTTTACGCGGAATCCATCACAATTTCCATCTCAAAACATTATTCAAATTTAGACAAATAAATTCCTTGGGTTCAGACAGAATCTTCCGGCATCATTTACAGGCTACCAACCACCTGATTCACGAAATACTACCTCAACTCACATTCAGCAAAACTTGACCACTTGCTTAAACACGACAAAAATCTCGACGACATTAAAATGGAATATAACACTAGTGGCGGTAAAAATCCTTTGCTATCGGACATGTCCCCTTAATCGTTACGTTAACAATTGAACTTCCCAGCAAAATAAACTAAGATTTCCAGAATATATTTCAAGTTAGTCACATGGTTTTAAGTTAATTCTCAAATACGATTTTCACTGAATTTAATAATTTAATAAATTTAAATGGTTTTGTAATCCTAATTTACAACGATTGCTATCCATCCGGATGAATTATTTCTTTAAAGGTCCCTAATTATTTCACTGACATTATTTAATTTATATTTGTTGATCGCTCACTTGATTCGTCGAGGCTGGAAATGCTAAGACATTTATTATTTCCAGTATTATTTATTTATTTCATGACGTCACACGATAAGTTTACGTTAACCCTAACAATTATTAATACTTGCTTGGATAATCCTAACATTAAATACTGCAATCTGCACAAATAAAGCTCAACGCAAAATAAACCAACTTCATGTCACATCACCTTGTGACTATTTAAATAAGGCTTTGTGCATCCCTCAAACAATGTCAAACAAATTACTACAATACTCGAATTTTGACATCCCTGAAGAGGTTAAATCCGAACATTATTGTCTCATTTCCGTAGCTTCAATAATAAATTCATGTCTCGATTAAATGAGTCTATTCTAAAAGATGCATTCTGATTTCCAACACGTTACTCAACGAAACAATTCCAGTTAGTCTTTATTTCAGAGTAGCGAGCTCCATTCTAACAGCTGATCGAGATAATGGAAAAATTCTCCCGCCTGCTATCGCTTGAAAAGAAACAGACGTGTGCTAGTCGCGTTTTAACTGGCATTTAAAGAAACAATAACTTCGGTCTCTGCGGCAAATCACAAAATATATAATTTTTGACCTACATAGATTATGCGAAGAGATTTAATTTAAGACGTCACTCAACATTCATTATACATCACGGACGTACAATTTCACGTGGAATCCTATTCCCATCTCAAAAACATTACACAAATAACTACTCGGGTTTCCATCTGAATATCGTGGCATCAAAACTACAGGCTTTCACCAACCTGATTCACAATCCTACATTAACTCACATTTCGCAATACTTGACCACTTGCTTAAACACAACAAAATCTCGACGATATATAAATGGAATATATATCTCCAGACCCACTACGCTGTTACTCAAACACTCTGACAATTAACCATCTCCCCGCATGTCGTGACCTACAATTTCCACACCGGACTTCGCAAATTGACTTACAATTTTTATTATTACTTCATTCGTCATCTATACACATTTTAAAACGGACATTGAAACAGCAATCCCTTGCAACAAAATTTTATCGATCTTGCCTCGTAACTTTCCTGAATTAAAATTTACATTGCTTAACACGACGGCGTGCCTTCACTTCAACATTAAATGAGTAAGCACGGAATTCTCTTACTTAAATTTCGTCATTACGTCGAACAGAATTTTACGATAAATTAATATCTCAACTTGACACACCACAAAAATACAGAAAACTACACTCACGAAAATGGCACTCTACTTTAGACATTATATAGTTTCTCAACCATCAACTTTTATTCCACAACACGCCACACGATATTTCGCGACTTTACATGATTTATCCAAGAACTAAAACAAATGACCTGTCGTCATACTTCTCTGACATTTCACGAAAATAAAATGGGTGACCAAAATGAGTCACGTATACACACAATAAAAACGGTGACATGAAACAAATAAAAGCCTGTTATAATGGTGATAATTCACCTACCTTGAGTCGTTCGTCTCCTGCCATCATGCAGATTCACCATTGCTTTTCAGACATTTTATTTAGCCATCCTAACAGACTGTGGCTTTACAAAAAAGTTTCTTTGTATATTAATTCACCTGATAATAATGACAATAAAAAAGAAATACCCTTCACACGATATTTTCGCGGATCGAAGACGTCTGTCGAGTACCTTTTCGATTCTTATAACTTTTTTTGAACCAGTTTGATATGAACCACACAAATCCCATGGCGCTAAAGCCTTGACGGACGTTGGTTTACAATAAAACCTCTGTTCGGCCTGAAAGCTTGCAGATTACGAGCTGACGCGTGGTTAATGCGAAAAAACTTCTCGGCTGTTATTTTTGGCTTTCTAGACTGGGGCTGCTATCTCATCATCGGATACCTCCTCAAGCGTTCTCACATAGGTGGACTGGACCCCAAACCAACCCGCAGATCCCAGGTAAAACCACTGATCAGTCCGGCGGGGCCTCCAAGCAAGAGGCAGGCTCGCTTCCCCTAGATCACGAGGTCTGCCAAATAGGTATCCTGGTTCCATCCGGTGTTATTTGATGGCGTTCAGATACGTCAGAAACGTGTCAGTAGATCTTTCTGCACTTACAGGTACTCCTGCGGGACAAAGCTTTGGTACCTTGCAGTCTTCGAAAACCGTAAATATAACACTAGCCTGCAAAAGAATATTTGTGCGGTTAAAACGAAAATAGGTGGGTTTTATGAATTTCTTAATGCAGAATTCGAGAAAAATTTTTAGTTTTGGCGTATCACGTCTGGTTTAGTGGCAATTTTACAAAATGTTACTTTGTTCTTACTAAAATTGTTGATACATAGTATTGATTAAATTGATGTATTAATGTATTTTTCAGCTTGTAAAACGTAATCATATTTTGCAGGCATTAAATACACATAAATGCTGCTTTGTAAGCAAGTAGATGGTTTGTATTATATTTTTAATATATATTGAAATTCGTGAAACTGAAGCTTAAAGCGCCTATTTAGTTTCGGCTGTACAATTGCTTTTAAATTAATATAACCGTACCTTGAATAAAAATTACATGGTTAAACATACATAGTTTTTTTACTTACATTATGTGCAGGTTAGATTCACACCTCCGTCTTTTCCCGTTTTCCGTGGAATTTCCGGGTTCTTGAAGTTCCTAAATGATCTCTAGAAGGGTCGTCTCGTGCAATCGACCAACAGTAATCGGCCATCATATTCACATCCCAACGTCCCTGATAACCTCGTTCTGCATCTTTGAGATCCTGGTGAAACCTTTCACCTTGTTCGTCACTGACAGCTCCTAAATTTGGAGGGAAATAATCCAGATGCGAAGCTAAGAAATAAGGCTCATATTACAACTGAGTTCCTTAAACTTTACCAACATTTTCATTATAATTTCTTTGTATTTAGGGTCCTTAATGTTGCCAAGGAATTTAGTCACTACATCTTTGAATGTGTTCCATGCCTCTTTCTCAAATTTGGTCATCGTGTCCGTGAAATGTTTTTCCTTCATCAGTTTACGAATCTGTGGTCCATCAAATACGCCTTCTTTGCTTTTTGCATCTGATAATGAGGGAAGTTTAGTGGATAAATATTGGAAGCATAGGCTACTTTTATCTAATGCCTTGATATACTGTTTCATCAATCCTAATTTGATGTGCAAGGATGGAATTAGAATTATTTCACGGTCACTAAGACTTATATTCAAGACATTTTTTGATCCTGGTTGTAGTTGTTTCCTTTCTGGCCAATTCACTGTATCCCAATGTTTATCCCATGCCCTGCTCTCCCATTCGCATAGGAAACAGGGAAATTTTGTATAGCCTTTTTGTTGTCCCAGCAACAATCCAATGATCTTCAATCACCGCAAATTTGCCACCCATGCTCGTGATATTTAATTTTTTCAAGCACCAACTTTAAGGTCTCACTTGTTTCAGACGTTTTTGTTGAGTGTGCAAGTAGTACGGATGCCAGAACATTTGCATTATGAAGCAAAACAGCCTTTAAACCTTTTTGGAAGAGTCAATAAAAACACGCCAGTTACTAGGATCATACTCTTTCTCTCCCAATTGAGGTAGAAGATTTGAAACATTTGTACAAAATACCAGTTCATCTTCGTGAGTATAATACTTTCAGACTGTTATCTTTGCAAGGAAACTGCTTTATCAGTCCATCATAAACATTGCATAAGGGCTGGGGCTTTTAACACGTCTGTTTATTCAAGTGGTCTAAGATGAAAGACAAACGCTCAACTGTCTTATCTTCAATCCTACATACCTCGCGGTCTATTGCGTATCTGGGGGAGTTTGTTATGAATTTACCAGGAAACCCACAAATACAAAATGAAAATTTAGACAGCAATAAACCTACAATAAAATGCAAACAATAACAAATCAAATCATATAATTGTATTCTAAAAAACAGTTGAGCAAGAACATCTCTCAACATTACATCTTACGAATTCGTGCAGATACTAAAACACTGAATTGCGTCAAAACTAGACGTGATAGGAAAAAATTAGCATCATTTTCAGAATCAGAACAGCGATTTCCATAAGAATTACATATTTTCTATTTTACCGCAAAATCATGTTGGCTAGTGTAGGCCTAATTAGAGGGACATAAAACCAATAACATTATTATTATTATTATTATTATTATTATTATTATTATTATTATTATTAAAATACGATAAAATCTGAAACTAGAAAAGTATCGTAATGCAAGATTTAACACTCAATAGTAGATGTTAATTTAAAAGGAACTGCCTATAGCTCATTCCACGTTAAGAAAACAATGTTGCTCCTATGGACCGACAAAGAGTGAACACATCCCCTTTCAGACACCTCGTGATTAAGGGATATTATACTGTACTGTACTTTACAATCTGTTATGAAAGACAGATAAAAAGGATGAGGCATTTTTGCCTTGAGTTATTCAAATAACTACATAACATTTCCTTTTTCATAAATAGATTCGTAGGGAGAGAGTACCAACGGCAGCAACAGTCATCGCTTCGTTACCTTCCTTCAATTCCCTTCTTCTTTATTGCTCTGGTACAAGCATCGTGTAGTCCCTCACTCTGTGGACCGCCGGCAGCTCTCTACTGTAGTAAAGTCATGTACAGTATTTATTTGTTGCGTGTTTTTTTAGCCTTTATATCAGTGCAAAGGCTTACTTATATTGTGCTGAGTGAGTGTTATGTGATTAGCCTACTTGTGTGATTTCTTTCTTTTAACATTAATCTTCTTTTTCTTTATCTGTTTACCCTCCAGGGTCGGTTTTCCCTCGGACTCAGCGAGAGATTCCACCTCTACCGCCTCAAGGGCAGTGTCCTGGAGCTTCAGACTCTGGGTCGGGATACAACTGGGGAGCATGACCAGTACCTTGCCCAGGCGGCCTCACCTGCTATGCTGAACAGGGGTCTTGTGGGCGGATGGGGAGATTGGAAGGGAAAGACAAGGAAGAGGGAAAGAAGCGGCCGTGGCCTTAAGTTAGGTACCATCCCGGCATTTGCCTGGAGGAGAAGTAGGAAACCACATAAAACCACTTCCAGGATGGCTTAGATGGGAATCGAACCCACCTCTACCCAGTTGACCTCCCGAGGCTGAGTGGACCCCGTTCCAGCCCTCGTACCACTTTTCAAATTTCGTGCCAGAGCCAGGAATCGACCCCGGGCCTCCGGGGGAGGCAGCTAATCACACTAACCACTACACCACAGAGGCGAACTGTAAGAGATTGAGAATAGGAAATTTAAGGGAGACACGTAGCGCTAGAATTCACTCAGCATACATCTGAAATGAGTATCAAGTGAGTCCTAAGGACAAAAGAGAACCAAATATGGAGCTGGTCGATTTATACTGTTTAAAGTCGAAAATGAATGTACCTACCCGTGGCTATTATTACGGTATCAACAGTCATGCAAAATTACAAGTTTGCTTTTGATGCACCTTCGATCAATAAAAGAACCGTCAGTGCCTGTGTAGAAATTATATTTTTCCGGGCAGGGGCGAGGATTATTTGGGGGATCTGCCTACTAATTTAGTCTATCTTCTTTATAAGAAGTAAATATACACAAAATACGACACTTTCAAATACCCATTTAAAGAAATGAAACATCTTATAATATTACTAAAACAAAAACCAAAGCTCGCTGTACTTAACGCCCTTGATAGGTTCTTTACCTGCCCAGCGACCGCTGCTCAGCCCGAAGGCCTGCAGATTACGATGGGTCGTGTGGTCAGCACGACGCATCTTCTCGGCCGCCATCTCACCGTCAGATAGCTCCTCAATTCTAATCTCGTAGGCTGAGTGGACCTCGAACCAGCCCTCAGGTAGAGAGAAAAATTCCTGACCTGGCCGGGAATCGAACCCCGGGCCTCCAGGCAAAAGGCAGGCACGCTACCCCTACACCACGGGGCCGGCCTTTACTAAACAGTACAGCAATAATAATAATAAGAAGAAGAATAATAGTAATAATAATAATAATCCGCCTCTGTGTTGTAGTATTTAGTGTGATTAGCTGCCACCCCCAGGGCCCGGGTTCCATTCCCGGCTCTGCCACGAAATTTGAAAAGTGGTACGAGGGCTGGAACGGGGTCCACTCAGTCTCGGGAGGTCAACTGAGTAGAGGTGGGTTCGATTTCCACCTCAGCCATCCTGGAAGTGGTTTTCCGTGGTTTTCCACTTCTCCTCCAGGCAAATGCCGGGATGATACCTTACTTAAGGCCACGGCCACTTCCTTCCCTCTTCCTTGTCTATCCCTTCCAATCTTCCCATCCTCCCGCAAGGCCCCTGTTCAGCGTAGCAGGTGAGGCCGCCTGGGCGAGGTACTGGTCATCCTCCCCAGTTGTATCCCCGAGCCGATGTCTGAAGCTCCAGGACACTGCCCTTGAGGCGGTAGAGGTGGGATCCTTCGCTGAGTCCGAGGGAAAAACCAGCCCTGGAGGGTAAGCAGATTAAGAAGAAGAAGAGGATAATAATAATAATAATAATAATAATAATAATAATAATAATAATAATAATAAGAAGAAGAAGAAGAAGAAGAAGAAGAAGAAGAAGAAGAAGAGAACCTACACAGAAGAACAGAAGAAAGAAGTCAGTGCAAGGATGAAGAAGTACTGGCAGAATGTGAAGTCAGGACTGGGGAAAAATAACGTAAAGACTGTAAAACGTGGTCCATAGATGGCCGGAATGATAATAAATAAATAAATAAATAAATAATAATAATAATAATACAGTGTATTATGATATGACCGTTAATATACACAAAATTACTAACTCTACTGCAACTCTAAAGATCTTTAAGGGTAACATTTTGGGTATGCATTAGTTGAAGAAAGATATAAAACTATCTGTTAAGTCTTCAGTCCCGAGGGTGGTTGGATCCTCAAAAAACACCACCAATGGTTATGTGGTAACAGTGTAACCGATGAAAGGTCGTACAAGGGATGGCGAGTAAGGGAGTTTGCCAGAAAGTGCTATTTCAGCATGACCTGGCCCATGAGTAGCACTTCTCATAACATTCAAACACACCAATTGTGCTCTGAACACCCATACCTCAGCAGCTATCACAGCCATATATGAGACGACAGATTTCGATAAAAGCTACATTTTGTTCTGGCATGTGTCAAGACACAGAAGCATAATGAAATAGCAACAGGCAAGGACAACACACATAACGCAATAATGATAGCAGTTTGAATAACAAGGCGGAACTTCAAATACTATGCAATAGGTATTGATGGCAATGTTGCCTGAACCTTACAGGTGAGGCCACTCTGACAGAGACAGTTAGTGCATTCCCACTGTCGTGTGAAATCAGAAAATATTTGATCGATACCATCGAAGCAATGAAGTCTTTTGATATTCTGAAGTAGCTAGCTTTCTTATCAGCTCTGGCCGGGTTTGTCCCACACATTACAGCTGCTGTAAATAAATATTCATGAAGGACAAATCTTTATTGATATTGAGGTTAAGTGCCCATATAGATTCCTAGAAAGAATAAGATAATTGATATCTGGAAGGAGTTCTAATGATAACCAATGGTTAATAACCATATCTGTTTAATTGATACGAGGAAAATCACATGAATTATCTCACATTCACGCAGATTAATATGCGTAATCTGATAAGTGGCATCAACCTGTATTGAAACTCATGAGGTGTGATGAATAGAATAATACGTTGGCAAGTAACGTTTTCCGTAATGGACCACGAACAAGGAACACATCCCACTCCGAGGCCAGTAAATGCTATTGACGTCTCCCTTGAAAACGCCACACAACGCCGATTTTGCGTGCGAAAAATTTGCTGCTGGTCTACAGGAGAGCAAAGGAAAATTTAACTTGAGTAGGCCAGTCTGGGTAGCTTAGATGGAAGGCGCTGGCCTTATGAATGTGAGCTGAAGTTGGCGAGTTCGATCCCGGCTTAGACCGGTGATATTTGAAGGGGCTCAAATACGTCAGTCTCATGTCGGTAGATTTGCCGGTATGTTAAAGGACTACTGACAGACAATATTCTGGACCTAGGCGTCTTCGAAAACCGTAAAAGTGGCTAGTGGGAAGGAAAATTATTATTATTATTATTATTATTATTATTATTATTATTATTATTATTATTATTATTATACCCGCTGTGGGTGGGGGACGCAGACGAAGAATATACACACGGTATCCCCTGCCTGTAGTAAGAGGTGACTAAAAGGGGCCCCAGGGGCTCTCAACTTTGAGCGTGGGTTGGCGACCACGGGGCCCTTAGCTGAGTCCTGACACTGCTTCCACTTACTTGTGCCAAGATCCTCACTTTCATCTACCCTGCCTGACCTCCCTTGGTCTATTCTTGTTCTTTTCCAACCCCGATGATATTAGAGCATTCGAGGCCCAGGGAGTCTTTCATGGTTGCCTTTACTTGCGAGTAGTACCACTATGTTAGGTACACAATTGGTTTGTGGTTAGTAGCAACAGAGGGCGAATCAGTATGGGTTTTACAGTATCCGTGATTAGTACCATTGTGAGAAACACCACGGGTCTGGGCGTTGCCTGTGATTAGTACGAGCGACACCGTAGGTCTGTACTGCCTGAGACTATACTGCTAATAATAAGAGTTGGTGTCTGACATTTCTTAGAGGGAGGTCCGTTTACTGCCTGCCGAGGCGGGATAAAGGGAGTGGCTGTGTGGTTGCCATGGAAACGAGGGTGGGGCGACTGCGGTTGCCATGGAGATAAAACTTCAGGGCAGCTCGTCTTGCTGGGAGTTGCCAAACCTGTCACTGTCACTGATAAGAACCTGATTGTTTGTATAAGAGTGATCGCAAATGGGACGACATCGCCTGGCCAGGTAGTCTACAACAGATCACAGCGGTCAGAATGAAGGAGGGAACAAGTGAGCCGGAAGCGAGGGGTAAGAGTAGGTAGAAAGGAATGCTAGAATGTGGCAACATCGTGAAATGGCACGTGCAGTGCTCCTCCCTCCAACCTTACCTGTCAGACGCCAACTTTAGTTAAGTCTAGTATAGTACCCATTATGTGAGGAACGCTACAGAACAGTACGAGTCCCTATGATTATTCACCTGTGTGAGGAACACCATGGGTTTGCATTGCCTATGTGTGGCGCCATTATGTGAAAAACACCATAGGTCTGCGTTACCTGTGCGATCTACAATACTTGTCAGTAGTTCCATAATGTGTGGAACACCGTGAGTCTACGCTACTTTTGTTTAGTACCGCAAGATGACAAATACCATGGTTTTACTCTACCAGCGATAAGTACCAATATAAGGGACCGTTGACCTGGATTCTGGACCCCTTTAGACAACAAGCATCCTCAATTCAGGATTGTACTTTAGAAGCAGTCCCTTGGTCAGTAATACTATTGTTTATGATAGTTTCCGGGAAAGTGGGGCATTGCGGGTCGGATTCACTGCTTGTTTTAAATTCTTATCCATCCAGTCAGTCATCATCACGTTTTATATTCCGGTCAGTGGATGATTTTTTTAAATTGTCATTACATTTCGTCTTATTTCGTAACATTAGGGACCGATAACCTAGATGTTTTTCTATCTACTATATCAAAGATGAAGTTAAAACTTTAACATAGGTTATATTTCCTTCTAAATCACAAATTTAACAAACTTTTCACTTGGTGAAATAACAGTGTGACAGGTACAAATAGCAATCCTGAAACAAGAATTGGAAAACCCAAGATTAGAGAATTTAACAGGTTTGGGCTTCAAGCCCCTAATTTCCACTTTACAATATTGCCAATTAGTGTTTACATAGACAAGGAGAAATCTCCCAAAACAAGAGCACCTTGCTCCAACAAATTCACAGCCTTCCAGAGGCACCTCTCAATATTACAGCTGAATTAGAAATCACAGAAAAGAGCTTACATGCTCTCCCACTTCAACCAAGGAGATTGAGCTCCTAATTTCTTACAGCCCACTTAAGGCAACATTACACCAAAAATCTTGCAAATTTCTGGCTTCTCTAGGCCCAACCTACAATTTTACAATTTTGTACACAGGGGTAACTAGTACCCAAACTACTGGGCCTTCGTGGAAGAGAAAAACAGGTTAGATTACTGGCCCGAACACAAAATGAATGGAGGCGTTCACTTGCGCTCCTAGAAAATTAAATATAAAACCCTAATTGGGCTCTCGGCCCGATGAAGCAAAGGCTAATCCCAAGCTACTGAGGTGACTAGAATGAAGGTTAATTTAATGCATTACAGGAAAGGAAAACAGTTACAAAATCGTAGTCACCTCAAACCAAGTTGAAGGGGAACTCGAGAGGGTAACGCGCTCCCTATCCCCGATTTACAGTTTAAGACTTTATGAAATTTTACATTAGCTGAAAGAAAATTTACATTTTAGAAAAGGGTGGTTACATAGTTATAAATTCGAACCTTCCCCTCGTGTAGGCCTAAGTCTGTGGAGGTAGCTACAGAGAGATATGACTGATGGTCATTACCTGGGCTGATGAACTGCCTGGCGAAGAATGAGGCGCTCCGCCTCCTGTCTTAACACACACACTCTCAGAAATTCGGTGATCCAAAGACAAGGTAGCCCGAAAGGCCGCAGCTTATATACGTGAGGGGACGGTTCGAAAGGGTTCTGGACTAATTATTATTATTATTGAAAGTAAACTGTTAAAGCTTGTTACATGTAATTTCATGCCGAAACCTACCTTGAAACTATGGTGACATAACGTATGTGCTACGTGAAGACCACGTGCAAAAAGTGTACTGGTTTTCACTGCAAGGTATCGAAAAATTAACCTAAATTACGCATATAATAATAATAATAATAATAATAATAATAATAATAATAATAATAATAATAATAATAATACTACAATCTCTCACCCGGCCGGGAATCGAAACCGGGACCCATTAGACCAAAGGCCAGCCAGCATGCTAACCAGTTAGCTACGGAGCCGCACATTACACATACTGTATAAGCAATAGGAAAGTGACCCTAGTCGCTACACAACCCTCATAATACGCAAGTTAGCGGTTACAACAGCCAGCGCCTCCTAGAGAACAAGACCTGGCAATACGAATGAGAGTAGCTGTATGTTGAAGGAGGCCCATGCCAGTAACTCAGTTAGCTTGTTGCTGCTTGGTGTATGAGGACGCGTTTCCCTATTATGTGTGTTTTTCATCGATTATACTAATGTTAATGGAGTCTTGTGTGTTAACACTCGCTTAATATTCCTATTAGTGTAAGTTCAGTTAAAGGTGATAGTACTTATAAATTGTTAATATTGATAAATTGTGTTTAAAGTACCGGCATGGCCACCACGTGAGGTTAGAACTGAGTTTATTTTTAATGGTGTGTTGTGAATTGCGATCACTGTTTTTCAAATTATGAATAACGATGACTCAGAAATGCAGTGTTCCAAACTGTAAGGGCAATTATCGCACTGGCCCTAAAGTGAGTGTTTTCTCGTTTCCAACTGACGACTCGGAGAGAGCTAAGTGGTTACGAGCTATTCGCCGAGATGATTTCGCTCCTTCCAAAACTGCAGAGGTAAATATTAGTTATTAGTGTATTATATATGATTTCAATCATTCAGTCACTTAAGTTGTGGAATGGTTCTTGAAATGGAACGCTGTGTTGTAAGTGTGCGAGCTCCATTTCAAAACTCATGAGGTTGAAAAGACGACCAGCATGTATGATGAGAGAAATGGGAAATTATTGACTGCACATTTATCTCATCCAAGACTTGTGATAGGTTTGTGGATAGGTATATTATATCTTTGCTATTTATGAATGAAATAGTAGATTTTTAGGGTGATTTATATCTTACTGATTTAAGCATTTGCTGTATTGAATTGACCAGTTATTACATTTAGTTTGGAATGTGCTGAGTATTCACATTACTTCATAGGACTAGGTACTGTTGTGGGTATAGTGATATTCTGGGAAAACTTATAGGGCCTAAATTATGAAGGTATGTAAGGTATTGGCTTTCAAGTATTCCTTCTGTGCTGAACCCTTAACTGCAAGTGAGGCAGTTCTGTTTATTATATCGCATGAGGGAAAATACCACTTAGTGTGGGTTAATATTTTTAGTTCAGGCTAGACAGCAATGTTATTGTGTTTATTGCAATTATGTTAGGTTCTGTATAATTATTATAAGTTCAATGATTTTTCTCTGTCTCCTTGTGTGCTATTCATTTTATATTAAAATCAACCAGATATGTCTAAGACTTGACATGGTCCTGTGAAGTAAGTGGTGCCATGAATTAATATACGAGCGCATTTATATCTAGACGAATGCATTCTAACTTGGTCTAAACGTTTCAGGAGCTGTTCCTTCTCAGTTTCCAAACTGCCCAGAGTACTTGTCTGATACCACATCTGCCCACCGAGAAGCTCCAGACGATAGGCGTTGTCGAGTAGACAATGAAAGTTTGGCCAAGGCTCTTGCTCAAAGTTTAGAGACCTATGAAGCTCATGTCAGTACTGTTTCTTTCAAGAACTTCCAGGAATTTAAAGAAAAATTAAGTTCAATATCTGTAAAACAAGACTGGAACTGCTCTGAAAAGGAACAAATTTAGTAGCTCTATTTTCCATTGTAGTTTCTTTAGAAGAGAATACAGTAATAACACAAGAGCACTTTTATTTTATCATATTTATTGCCAGGTGTTATGTTTTCAGGGAGTGATGTTACATTTGAGAGAGCACCTTTTATGTTAAACAGGTACTTTGTTGTTTAACAAATACGGTTCATTACCTTGGTGGCACATATCCTACAAAATCATTAACCATCCTTTCCTTTTGTCTGTGATAAGCTGAGGCTTTCTCATTTTTTTTATTTTTTTTAGTACATTACTATTATTAATCACTGAGTTGATGAACCACCATGAATTCCATTCAAAGGGAATGTGTAAACTCTGAATTCAAGGCTAATCACTGTAAGTTCCTTCAGTAGTAAACATTCCTGTTTGAGTAATTGTGAATTCAGTTATGAATTTCCTCTTCCAGCATTATAGCCTATTCACACTCTGGTTATGAATTTCCTCTTGGAGAAAGTACTCCTTCCAGCTTTTGTTATGTAATGAGTCTAACATGCATCTGTGAAAAATTGGGGATTAATTACTTAATTGATCTCATGTGTGTCATATCTATACAATGCAGCTGGTTCATAAAGCGTGAAATGAGTAGTTCAGTGTGTGTTCTGCTACTTTTTTATTAATGTAATGGCAGGGATGCAAGTTCTTAATATGATTTCTTAGGATTTTAACAATTAATGTTCATAGAGATTTCCTTTTATATTTTTTTATATCATGTTCACCTCATGTCCATTTCAATTTTAAGCAACCTGGTGAAGTTAAATTGAAAACAATTTCAGAAAATGTCTGGCTGAAGGTCAGTTCAAATGTAATAAGAATTGGCATGCTACTTTTCAAATTTAAGAATTTCAATTTTTTTCCCTGTTCTGGTTATTTGAATCAGGGTCCAAAATCATATAAGTACATTTATTTACACTAGGGAATGCGAATGTAATTTTGATGACTTGATGAACAAACTATTGTTGGCATGTACTATAATCATTCTCTTTGCATAACAGCCAAATTGTGTGAGCTCTTCACCCCCCCCCCCTTAATTGTCCGACTCGCCGGCTGAATGGTCAGCGTACTGGCCTTCGGTTCAGAGGGTCCCGGGTTCGATTCCCAGCCGGGTCGGGGATTTTAACCTTAATTGGTTAATTCCAATGGCACGGGGGCTGGGTGTATGTGTTGTCTTCATCATCATATCATCCTCATCACGACGCGCAGGTCACCTACGGGTGTCCAATAGAAAGACCTGCACCTGGCGAGCCGAACCCGTCCTGGGATATCCCGGCACTAAAAGCCATACGACATTTCATTTCATTTCACCCCCTTAATTTATGTGAGGCTTCTATTGTAAAAAAAATGTTTACCTGTTTTCATGACCGACAACAAAGAGCATTACAGCTTGCATGTTCCTGGACTGCTACTAATATACTGTAAGTAAGGTAGTTTATACGTTATTATTTTTATTTAATAGCTTTTTCTGTACTTACATGTTGTTTTTTATCTTTCATCAACAAGTTCAGTTCTGTAAAAGCTTGCTTTTTCTTTTTTTGCGTCGCACCGACAGAGAGAGGTCTTATGGCGAGTTTTGTAAAAGGAACTGATCATTTTTGACTCCTAAATATACGTAAGAAAGTGTCATATAGACATATTATTAAAGTTGTTCAGTATTAAGAATCTTAGAAAATTATTCTTTGCATTTTTAATTGTTCTTTCTAATTATTACGGTATATTACTCATTTCGCTTTCGATATGCGCGTCTACGAGAAAGAATATTAGTAGAATGCACCTTAACCAGCATATTTTTCAAGTTTCATAAGGAATTAGCTTCATCTACTATCCACTCGCACTGAGCCGTGGTGGTCACGGCTGAGCCCAGTCGCGTGACGTCACGAATCGTATTGCCAGGCCTTGTTCTCTAGGAGGCGCTGCAACAGCGAGCAGAAGACCATACAACACAGCTTCACACAGCCAGCCAGTGAGCCAGGGATGTCCAGCTGCTCTGCGTCATCTGTCCACACAAGATTCCAGCTTTGATCTCGGGGCCTTGCAGTGGTAAACAGCAGCTAATTTTTTGCTTGAGATCTTCTCGTAGCTCATTCTTAACGTCGTCATACTATAAGCTAGGATCCGGCATGAAGGGTGTCATATTCCCTTATGAATAGGAAGGTATTCACCGATCCAGTTCGTCGTGCGGTTAGGGTCGTGTAGCTGTGAGCTTGCATTCAGGAGATGGTGGGTTCGAATCCCACCGTCGGCAGGCCAGAAGTTGGTTTTGCATGGTTTCCTATTAACATTTATATGCTTTTGGCCTGAGGATCTATCTGGAATTAGAGTCTTCAATTTAGCGTAGACAAAACCTGCACCGTGGTAACTAGGCAGATTTTTTTACTATTTGCTTTACGCAGCACCGACACAGATAGGTGTTATGGCGACGATAGGATAGGAAAGGGTTAGGAATGAGAAGGAAGCGACCATGGCCTTAATTAAGGTACAGCTTCGACATTTGCCTGGTGTAAAATGGAAAACATGGGAAACGATCTTCAGAGCTGCCGACAGTGTGTTTTGAATCCACTATCTCCCGAATGGAAGTAGATAGCTGCGTGACCCAAGCCCCGCAGCCACTTGTTTGGTCAGGCAATTAGTCTTCGTCACAGACCCTCCGTGCTTCGGCCTCTCACCGCAAGGTTCCGTGGTTCAAATCCCGGTTACTCCATGTGCGATTTGTGCCGGACAAAGCGAAGTCTGGACAGATTTCTCTCCGGGTACCTCCGGTACTCCGGTTATCCCTGTCATCTTTCATTCCAGCAACACTCCCCAATATCATTTCATTGCATCTGTCAGTCATTACATTAATCATTGCCCCAGAGGAATGCGACAGGCTTCAGCAGCCGGCACAATTCGTATCCTCGCCGCTAGATGGGGGCTTCATTCATTCCATTCCCGACCCGGTCGAATGACTGGAAACAGACTGTGGATTTTCATCTTCTTCCTCACATTATTACTGCGTGCAAGAACTGTGTCTTCTATACAACAGGTACAAATGGCGCCGTGTTTTGAACGAGTTTCCGATGTCACTGACTGGCGTCTCGTCTAGGTCACGTAACGTTACCGAAGGCAGCAGAATTTTCCTCACAATACGTATCTTCTGCGAATATTTGAGGCCATAAAATTGTGTGGTCCGTCTCTGTGGTGTAGTCGTTAGAGTTATTAGCTGCCACCCCCGGAGGCCCGGGTTCGATTCCCGGCTCTGCCACGAAATTTGAAAAGTGGTACGAGGGCTGGAACGGGGTCCACTCAGCCTCGTGAGGTCAACTGAGTAGAGGGGGTTCGATTCCCTCCTCAGCCATCCTGAAAGTGGTTTTCCGTGGTTTCCCACATCTCCTCCAGGCAAATGCCGGGATGGTACCCAACTTAAGGCCACGGCCGCTTCTTTCCCTCGTCCTTGTCTATTCCTTCCAATCTTCCCATCCCCCAACAAGGTTCCTGTTCAGGCATAGCAGGTGAGGCAGCCTGGGCGAGGTACTGGTCCTCCTACACAGTTGTGTCCCCCGACCCAACATCTCGCGCTCCAGGACACTGCCCTTGAGGCGGCACGGGTGGGATCCCTCGCTGAGTCCGAGGGAAAAGCCAACCTTGGAGGGTAAACAGATTAAGAAGAAGAAAATTGTGTGCTGAATCAACGACCATTTTGTTGTGACATGGGATTGGAATGTTGTGTGCTGGAGCAGCTGCCATTTTGTTGGACGTAGATCGTGACGCTACATATTTCTTTCGATATATCGGAACATTTTATGTCCCCTGTGAGTGGAGTGGAAGGGCTGAGTGGCTCAGACGGTTAAGGCGCTGGCCTCCTAGCCCCAAGTTGGTAGGTTTGATCGTGGCTTAGTCCGGTGGTATTTGATGGTGCTCAAGTTCGTCAGCTTCGTGTCGGTAGATTTACTAACACGTAAAATAACTCATGCGTCCGGAACCTCTGCGTCTACCAAAAACCGTCAAAAGTAGTTAGTGGGACGTAAAAATATTATTATTATTATTATTATTATTATTATTATTATTATTATTATTATTATTATTATTATTATTATAGGATGCATTATCTCTAACCCCTGCTTGTCGCAAAAGGCTACTAAGAGGGAAACAAGGAAAACAATGTGTACTCACTCTCTTGTCCTCTAAGTCTAAAAAACATATCCATGATTCTATGTTTTTCCGTGTAGCTGAGAAATAGACGTATGTCTTTTTTTTTTACACGAGACAAATGCTGGGGCTGTACCTTAATTAAGGCCGCGGCCACGATCTTCCCCATCCTAGCCTTTCCCATCCTCTGAGCGAGTTGGCCGTGCAGTTAGGGTCACAGTTAAACGTTGAGTCCTCAAGCTTAAGGCAGGCACGATCCCTAACAACTCCACCATTAGCTGTTCCAAGGACTCAAATACATACAGCTCACCGATTTGGTGGCCTAAAGTAAACAAGTTTTCAGCCCATACTCCGGATGTGTGAGCAACATCAGTTATACCTGTGTAGCGGGGCGATCCAGTTGCAATGAAGACGAATGTGGCAGGCTCATATTAGAAGCAAGTGAGTCCTTCTGACTCACTGGGCGGGGTTAAGGCACTATGCATTAGGGGAGAGGTCATTTGTTGACGGTATGACGTGTTCACTTTAGCAGACGTTCCAGTTGCTCGCTATTTGTTATTGAATGGAACAGGGAAGTTATAGTAACGACGAGTTGATGGAAATGTTGCTATTGCATGAGGAAAATCTAAGAACTTGCTTTTTGTGGAGCTGCATGTGTGACATAATTTACACAACATTGCCTGACAATAGGGATGATGATGTGGCATGGATTAGGGCAGCAAATGAAAGTTTCACACCCTTCATGTTGGTGACGGTGCTAGAAAGCTTTATGAGGCGTATAGTGCTTTGTGTGGAACAAGGGGTGGGTATTTTGAACATATTTTATAAACACAATGGTACTGCGCAGTAACGAAATTGCACTGTTATTTTTACGTTGGTATTTGTTTTCGTTTCATTACTTTAGGTTTTCTCCTTTAGAAATGATTGTCCCGCTGTAAGGATAAAGCCGAGAGGTTGCCGATACCCCGGAAGTTTGGACTGAATCAACGAGCTAGAATAACAGAGAGGTAGAAGCGCTGCCTAGCTGAAGCTAATTGAATGAACGTCCGCCATGTTTTCAGTGGTCACATAAGTAAAGGGGCATGGTTGACGAAAGAAAAAAATATGTTGAAAATACGCATTATAGAATCACTGCTGCAAAATTGAAGACCGTTACCCGAAAGTTTAGAACATTAATAATCATACAGTGCGAATAGAGCCACTTTATCCATGTCGCGGCGTGAGGCCAACAAAACGATCTGCTGATTATAGGGTTGTTTGAGAAGGATATAAGGAGAATCGTCATCAGGTGACGTACGGACAGGCCACGGAATAGGAACACGAGCGTTACACTGCTTGACTGTTACGGTTAAGCGTAAATTACTACAAAAACGTATATAAATTAGTATTTATGAAGGAAATCCTTAAAACGAAAGGGACCTACTATCTGCGTCTCACGAGAAGTCCCGGAAGATTGTAGGTACGGCACGAGTTACAGATACTACACGTCGCACCGACACAGATAGGTCTTACGGCGACGTTGGGACAGGAAAGGGCTAGGAGTGGGAAGGAGGCGGCCGTGGCCTTAATTAAGGTACAGCCCCAGTATTTGCCTGGTGTGAAAATGGGAAACCACGGAAAACCATTTTCAGGGCTGCCGACAGTGGGGTTCAAACATACTATCTCCCGAATACTGGATACTGGCCTCACTTAAGCGACTGCAGCTAGCGAGCTCGGTCGTTTTCATTATTAAACTGCTCATTATGCAATACTTACAGTCGATGTGTAACTAAAGCGCAATTGCTCTACTAATTTGAAACTTCACAGTAGCACCTTAGCTGACAAGAATCGCTGCGGACGGAGCCGATGTTTACTGTTGGCCTTGAGACTTGAGATTGGCGCATGCGCAGCAGCGACGCTTACCCTCCATACCCCTTGCGCAGCATGCACGCGACTTCTTATCAGACGACCATAGTACAATAGCTACAACCTCATTCCTGTGAGCTTGCATCCGGGAGATAGTAGGTTCGAATCCCACTATCGGCAGCCCTGAAGATGGTTTTCCGTGGTTTCTCATTTTCACACCAGGCAAATGCTGGGGCTGTACCTTAATTAAGGCCACGGCCGCTTCCTTCCAACTCCTAGGCCTTTCCCATCCCATCGTCGCCATAAGACCTATCTGTGTCGGTGCGACGTAAAGCCCCTAGCAAAAAAAACAACAACCTCATTCTGATCAATTTTTAAACGTATTACATCCCCATGAGAGTCACTATAATTGTTTAATTAATTAATTAATTAATTAATTAATTAATTAATTAATTAATTTATTTATTTATTTATTTATTTATTTATTTATTTATGCTACTTGTTTAACGGCGCGATTGAGAAGGTGGCGGACGTGGACTTCATTAAGGTACAGCCCCAGCATGTGCCTAGTGTGAAAATGTGAAACCATGGAAAATCATCTTCAGGGCTGCCGACGGTGGGATTTGAACCCAGTATTTTCCGAATGCAAACTCACGGCTACGCGCCCCTCACCGCACGGTTAACTCCCTCGATAAAGGTAACACTGATATTTGTCCATTATGAAGTGTAGCCTAATTTTAAATATTACAGTAAACACTTCATGAATTTCAAAAACAGATGTAAAATACTGTACCATGCTTGGTGCTTGGCTGAAATAGACCAGTGCCTAAGCACAAGACACAGAGAGTGACACAAGAGCCTTCAGAACCATTATGGAGAGAAAAAAAGAAAGAACCTGAATATCAAACTTCAATCAATCATATCACAACACCAGATGGCAACAAAAATGAACTCTCAAGAGCAAAGATAAACAGGTACCGAGAAATCATAATTTATGATAAGTCGGAAAAGGGATCAATTATTATTATCAATCACCAAACATACGTAACATCTTACTCCGATTAGTGCAGCCGTATACGGCTGGCTGGCATTCTTGAAGGCGAAAATCTTACCTCTAACCTCTTCACTTCTTAAAACTTACGATGTCCAATTACCACGCACATTCTCCCCGTCATCTGATCATATATATTCTCGCGCCAACTCGCTTTGTTCTGACCAGTTTTGACGACTCGAAACATGGCTGCCCTTTATGAATTTGCCTCCGCAAGGCATACGGCCTCTCTATGTAATCCTAGCTCGTTGGACTGTATATTTACTTTTCCTAAGCTGCTGTTATTTTTTAGACCACATAAACTAACTGAACTATATGTATCTGAGACACGCTGTCTAGAAAATCCAGGTACTCGTGAAGGGACGCTGTGGGGAAAATACGAAACGAAATTGTTTTTGGTTGCCTCCCTCACCGAGCCCGACATTGCTTTCACTCTCTTCCCTGAAGCACAGCAGGGGGCAGCGGCTTGCGCTCTGGCACAGCAAATGCAACGAGTTCGTCAATTTGAATCGCCCGCCCGGAAGTAACGAAGTAAGTTCATTTTCTCGAAAATAAAAATGTTCTCCGCCAATTCGGTTGTGCCATCGTTCTTCGTATAACACGAAGACCATCCCTGATTTTCTTCTTTCTTTCGTAATCTGCTTACCCTCCAGGGTTGGTTTTTCCCTCGGACTCAGCGAGGAATCCCAGTGTCCTGGGGCGTGAGACATTGGGTCGGAGAATACAACTGGGGAGGATGACCAGTACCACGCCCAGGCAGGCTCACCTGCTCTGCTGAACAGGGGTCTTGATGGGGGATGGGAAGATTGGAAGGGATAGACAAGGAAGGGGGAAGGAAGTGGCCGTGGCCTTAAGTTAGGTACCATCCCGGCATTCGCCTGGAGGAGAAGTGGGAAACCACGGAAACCACGGAAACCACTTCTAGGATGGCTGAAGTGGGAATAGAATCCACCTCTACTCAGTTGACCTCCCGAGGCTGAGTGGACCCCGTTCCAGCTCTCATGCCACTTTTCAAATTTCGTGGCAGAGCCGGAAATCGAACCCGGGCCTCTGGGGGGTGGCAGCTAATCACACTAACAACTATACCACAGAGGTGGACATCCCTGATTTTTGTTCATATAATTTAGATGTACACTGTATGTGTGTGTTTGACGCGGTCAAGTATCAATTGTCAACTGACCAGTGCCAATTACATGGTGTATCTACGTACCCGTCTGTCTGTGGATTGTAGACAGTGAATAACATCGTTGCTCTCTTATTAGTTACGGTAACATTCTGCCATCTGAACTGCTTTCCGTCACATATTATATTTTCTGAGATAATATGTGTTATTACAGAACATTCTACTGCATCTTTACAAAGGCAAGCCATCTTATACTTATGAACAGTGTACAAGTACTACTTTTTCAAAGAAATGTGTGCTTGAAAATAAACGGCCTGTTTGCAAGCGCCGTGTATTTGCTAAAGTGAAAGTGTATTCAAACCCAGTAATACAATCTGTGAGAATTATAAGGCACAGTTTTCAGTGAAATAATTTAAATGAGAATACCGATTCTGCCACTTGTGTTTCATACACAAAAGAAGTGAAGGGTGTTCTCTGTACTGTATATTGTCCGGCTTCTTCGCTTAATGGGCAGCGTAGTGGCCTTCGGTTCTGGGAGCCCAGCGTTCGATTACCGGTTGAGTCTGGGATTTCAACTCCGTATACTTAATTCCTTTTGTTCGGGGGATGGGTGTTTTTGGTCCTATTAGTACATATATTCATTTACATACAACACTTCACACAGAAAATACATATTTGAAACATATTCACAGATTACAAACATGTTATCACGCCTACATGCACAGTAAAGTATATTTCTATTGTAAGCACCAAATACAGAAACAAGGATGTAAATAGACATATTTATTCTATTTCGAAAGTTATAAACTGAAATTAAGAATCTGAAATACATTTCAGAAAGTCTGTATAAATTGTGAAAGGTTCTGCGTTTTAAAAGGTTAAGCTGTTTATGAAGATGACCCAGTTTCAATTTTAGACCGTGGCAAAACAACGTGCAATTTAGAGCAATTTCCTTGAAGTTCTGAAGAGAACTACAAGTACGAAAAAAGGCACATTTGTTGCTAATAGTAAGAATGTGCAAATAGAGAAAAGATTTATGAGTATATATAGATGGAATGTGTAGTACTGAGACTGGCGGACAATTTCAAGTACTATAGAAATAACTGTATGTTACTTGTGTGACTAATCAGTATATTATTACGAGATGAAAGCAGCGAGAACAACTGCCGACACGAAAATGTAACAACCAAAGCAAGAGAGTATTTGTAGCCGAATAATACTGTAGTTGGCAGAGGGCATATTGGATGACTTAAATTTAAATAGAGTTTCTTGCTTTTGCCGTCAGCACAGTCTGGGGAGAGCGAACCCGCGAACACGGAGATATTTCCTGCAGAATAGCCGATGAATATACCATTAAACTCTATTTATTTGATCACATTTACCTTCACAGAAGATACTGGAAGCACTTCTGGCTGTTGGGTGTTGAGGCATCCTGTGCATTTTATGCGACACAAACTACATATCTTGTAATAGAAATGATCACATTGTGCATGTTGTTATAACGTACGTGCATTGTTAGGATACACGTAATTGTTTACTAAGTAGACAACATCATTAAGGTTTCTGATGACGCTGGGATGGGAAAGAGCTACGAGTGGGAAGGTAGTATCCACGACCTTCAGGTGCCACTGAGTGACCTAAATATCAGATTGCTGCTATTCAGAAATTGTGTTTCCAACATAAGAAACAGTAGTTCAATTGTAATAACAAATTATTGGTTATGTTATAGCTAATAAAGTTCCTTTGACAAGACACAGTGGTTAGAATCCTGAATAAATAAATAAATAAATAAATAAATAAATAAATAAATAAATAAATAAATAAATAAATAAATAAATAAATAAATAAATAAATAAATAAATAAATAAATAATAAATAAGTAAATCAAATAATACATAAATTAAATACATTAATTGAAATAAATAATAATATTTCATTGTTCTTACATTCTACTACCTATTTTAACGGTATTCGTAGACGTCGAAGTGCCGGAATTATGTTCTACAGGAGTCCTTTTACGTGCCAGTAAATATACTGACAAGGTTGACATGTCCAAGCACCTGCTAATACCATCAAGCTGAGCCACGATTGAACACTTCAGTTTGAGCTCAGAAGGCCAGCGTTTTTTTTTTGCTAACTGTTTTACGTCGCACCGACACAGATAGGTCTTATGGTGACGAGAGGACAGGAATGGCCTAGGAATGGGAAGGACGCGGCGGTGGCCTTAACTAAGATACAGCCCCAGCATTTTCCTGGCGTGAAAATGGGAAACCACTGAAAACCATCTTCAGGGCTGCCGACAGTGGGGTTCGAACCCACTATCTCCCGGATGCGAGTTCACAGCTGCGCGCTCCTAACCGCACGGCCAACTCGCCCGGTACCAGCGTTCTTAAACTGTTACCAATGTTATAAATGAACCAATACTCAGTCTTAAACTTTCAACATATATACATCTTTGAGCAATTATTTAAAAAAAAAAGATGTTTCAGATTAGGCACAGGCAGAGATTATTAAAAAAGGAGGTTTCAAAATTCCCTGTTTGGTGTTTCAAGCTTTCCTGTATTTCTCTTTCAGAAATATCATACTCAAGAAAAAATATCTAGGTTTCTTTTCTAAAGTTGTATGGAGTACGACTAAAGTGTTAATGTACAACACTATGAATATTAAGAAAATTCTGACTTCAATGCTGCAGTAGCTTATAGGTTTTATTAACTGTATTGCTCTTCCAGGAAAATTAAATATAGAACAAATTAAAATCTGTCTCTGTGTGAATCCGTGGCATACAGTGAAGTGTGATATTATCCACTCGAATTTAAGTTAGTTATAGCTCCGTCCTTTTCCTGGTGTAAAAATAACGAACCAGTGATCCCGACATGTCCTGAGTGGAAGCTTAGAGCTACACGACTTGTACTGCGTAGCCATCTCACTCGCTATATTAAACATTTATATCGGAGGATCTTGCAGGCCAATTTATCTATTTACCTATTGATTAGAAGTGTGTGGTGCGGAAAGTAGTAGCCCTACAATGTTTCCTTTTCTGTGTGTTTCTCGAAGAATGGACGGAGAATATCGTGTACGAACCTACAAAAATATATTCATATTTGTTTACACTTCAGTATCTTCAAATTGATATAGAATTTGTTGGTTTCTCCCAAAAGATAATGCCTACAATTCGTGAAGAAGTATTTATCGTATTCACAGATGCTATTTACAAGAAAAGAACCTACACGAGGAAGACAGAATTTAAATACCCCTCATGAAAACGGCAAAAACTTAGATTTACAGCTCAGGTTTAGAGAGCTGATTCAGTCAAGTGTTGCTGGAAGGGTTTTCAGGAAACCCTCCCACCTGTTCTCGCACCATCTAGAGCGTTGTTTAAATAACTTCCTGTATGAAATGAAGCAAGCAAGCGAGTGACTTTGCAGTTTTATTTGACTGTTACGTAATCATTACACCAAAGGATTTTCAGTTTGACGTGGAATCTGAACCACAGGAGCATGACTTTTCATTTCTAAACTTCCATGTACACTGGCCGGGATTCAAACCAGGGCCGCCTTCGTGAGAAGCCAATGACTATGTTATTTAGAAACCATGCCCCCTGTATGAGCTCATCTAGAGACCGAGATCATAAGAGGTGACTGGAAAAAGAGACCAATAGACTTGGCTATAGGCAGTAAGAGAGACAGATAAGGAAGCTAATAATGTTTGTTTATTTTTGTTTGTTTGTTGTTTGTTTGTTTGTTTGTTTGTTTGTTTGAAAGCGGTATAATAGCGAGATTATCAGCCGCGTTCAACTCTCTTGAAAGGGAGAAAAGGAATAGTTGGGCACCCCTAAGATTTTAAAGTATCATATATGGATCTCTTGGAGTGCAGAGCTCCTCTAGGATCACGAATCTATAGGCTACTGTCGATATGAGAAGATTATTATTATTATTATTATTATTATTATTATTATTATTATTATTATTATTATTATTGTCACAAGCTGTTTACGTCACACTGACACGGATAGGTCTTATGGCGGCATGGGATAAGAAAGGTCCAGGAGTGAGACGGAAGCGGCCGCAGCCTTAATTAAGATACAGCCCCACCAGCATTTGCGTGGTTTGAAAATGAGAAACCGCGGAAAACCATCTTCAGTGCTGCCGACAGTGGGGTTCGAAGCCACTATCTCCCGAATACTGGATATGGCCGCACTTAGGCGACTGCAGCTACCGAGCTTGACGATATGAGAAGAGAACTGTTGTCGAACAAGGGACGTCGGACGCGAGAAATGAAACGGAGGATCGTGGTTCAAGTAAGTTGAATCAATTGAAAGTTATGCTAATCCCCAGTGAAGATAGGAATGATGAACAAGAAGAAGATTATTAGATTATTTAGTTAATTATTTCAAGGTAGGAGACTTGGAAGCGGATGGCCATATACGGTATTAGCTGCTATTAAAATTGTGTACATTCGTGGAAGCTCGCAAGATAAACACCGAGAGATACGTAATAATAGTGTGTAAAAGATGCAAACTCACTGACAAATTTTCAGATAGGTATCTAGTCCTGAATAATAGACTGACTTTGTGATGAACAGCTTCACCTGTGTGCTCTGTAACAACAGACTAACTTTATAAAACTCAAGAGATTCGATAACATTATGAACTCCTACATTATGGTGATGGCCTCTATAAATAATCTACTGATATTTTTCGCAGTGGACTCCTGGGTCAAGGATCAGATGAAGGCCCCTAGCGTGGTAGTCTCTCAAGAAACTCAGTCGGGGACGTAATTCATTCATTCATTCATTCATTCATTCATTCATTCATTCATTCATTCATTCATTCATTCATCCTGTTCTTTACTGGGCCATAGTCTGGTCTCTGTATAATATTCTTTACTTCAAAAAGTATCCTTGATCTATTGGCCCTACAGTATAGTTGACAGAGCCCTACATGAGAATAAAGATAAGGCACCTTTATACTGCAAGCCAATGTGCAAGGGGTATTCCGAGCTTCAATTTTTTGAAACCATTGGTTGGTTATAATGAATTCATCGTATGTTCACCGAGATTACTTGATTTTGAGGATGAATTTAGCTTGGATTTCTTGTTGACTCATCCTAGTTTGTAAATTACAGAGTAGCTTAGTACGTAATCCTGGGAGTAGTTATAACTGTGGAATAGCCTACAGGCGGATATTACGAATGGGTGATATAAAGGTGCACTAAATGTTGCTCTTTTGGCCATTTTAGGGGTAAGATCGTGGAGTTTCTGTGTTATTTACACTTCCAGATTGAGATGGGGAAACAATTGAACTGATTTCCTCTGTGGGGAGTCAAGATGAAGGTAGGGATAATACTTTTATATTCCTGTGTTGAGAGTTCATCATCTTGGTAGATAAAAATACTTTCAGTTTCCGTTGAATAGAGAGGGATTTGTAGGACATTCAGCTGCCTTCCTAGAGATTACGATTTTTAATATGATAGATGTTATCTATCTTCAATAACGTAACGCCATTACTGCCTACGTATGATAACTTCTGCTGTCTGATGTTTGAAATTAATAATAATAATTTGCAACTAGCCTACGTTTTCGGATAAACGTTGAAAATATTTTGACTGAAATAGCCGGACCTAGTTTATGGAAGTCTTCGGTGTTTCTGACATATTTATCTTAGTTTATAACACCATGCCATAGTATGACAGTTGAGGTGGACAGAAAGGGACAGAATAATTCTTGGGAGGAAATAGTGGGATGGGAAGGTATTAACATAGCAAGCAACGAAGCAAGCGGCTGCTGGGGATCAGTACAGACTTAACGTCTAAGACCATTCAGTCTGTAGGTGGTACCTGAAAGTTAGTATTAACATTTTGCTGATACCCTGTTTCACAGAAAAGCCAGTGAGAGTGTCTCAGCCTCACTTCCAATTGATATGCTAGTGATTTTCGATAGACGTGCTAGGTTATCTGGTTAATTAGGCTTCATTTTTTATCTCAAGATTACGAGGTCAAATCTTGATGGAATCACTAGATACTTAAACCTTTCAGACCTGAATTTTTGTCCATAGATAGAAAAACTGTACTTCCATAAATTTTGCCTCACCTACGGTTGTGTATGCTCAGTGTGTAACCTGCGTTCATTTATCCTTACACTTCAATGCAGACACTCTATCACCGAAAGTAGGAAGAGGGAAGTTCATGTTCACACTCAAAATACAGTATAATAAATGCCTCATTTTCTACTTTTAATATTTATGACTATGTTGTAAAGAAGATAAATTACACCCAAGATATTTGTTTTATAACATTAAGTAAAATACCCATGTTGATGTCTTCTCTTCGAGTAGGAGAACAATCCTTGTTTTAATTTGGTTATGTTATTGTTTAGTTTTATGTAGCTTGCAAATTGCAAGAGCTTGCTTGGGTTTCGATATGTTGTTATTTTTCTCCGTTATAAAGATCGATTAGGTTATACACAGTAACTGGAGGAAAATAAATAAATAAATAAATAAATAAATAAATAAATAAATAAATAAATAAATAAATAAATAAATAAATAAATAAATAAATAAATAAATAAATAAAGTAAAATATCTTTAATTTTAAATGGAGAAGTTCGGAATAGCCTCACCTAATGCATGCCCAGTTTAACTGCGTTAATTTATACATACAATTCAATCAAGACACCGTATTACCAAACAAAGAACAGATCAGTTCATGAATGGGGCGTGGTAACCGAATGACAAAGCAGCTTTCTCATCATATGAGATTTTTAAAATGAAAGGCCGTATTCTTGTGGTTCGAATTTCGCGTAAAACTTCTCGTCTCATCGCTGCGATTACGATATTTGAAGTCACGTAAAACCACGTGTTTAGAAGTTCAAGAATACGTAAAAACCTTCCCAAAAGTTACGAACGGAGGTGAAGCATGAGTGAAGGATACAACACGTCTTTTGCTTTATAAGGGATAACGGACTTCAATTTTATCCTTAAAATGGTCGTCTCTTTACTGATCATGAAGGCCCATGGAGGAATAGAATGTAAAGACTTCGACGATTCGTAACCTCGGGATGAGGTAGGATATAATGGTAAGCTCTTCCTGACGGGGAATCGAACTCAACACCTTCCTGATGAACCTTTAGTGTCAGAGCTAAGCAGCCCCCATTTGCTCTGAAAAACAGATGTAAATATTCTTGCCCTGCTGTTTTGATTTAGAAGCAATGATATCGACAGTATAACTATGAGTTTTACTGCACAGAGTCTGAAGCCTTGGTGTCTTACTCTACAATTTTGTCAGTGGTCATCATTATGCTATTGTCCGGCTCCATGGCTAAATGGTTAGCGTAATGGCCTTTGGTCACAGGGGTCCCGGGTTCGATTCCCGGCAGGGTCGGGAAATTTAACCATAATGGGTTAATTTCGCTGGCACAGGGGCTGGGTGTATGTGTCGTCTTCATCCACATTTCATCCTCATCACGACGCGCAGGTCGCCTACGGGAGTCAAATCGAAAGACCTGCATCTGGCGAGCCGAACTTGTCCTCGGACACTCCCGGCACTAAATGCCATACGCCATTATTATTATTATGCTATTTATTAATTCTGTTGGCGATATTTTCCCATGAATGTCCTAGAATATTTGTTTTCTCAAAATCGTTCTCTCTCCCTTTCTATGCATCTGTCACATGTCTGTAATTATCTAAGTTTCTTCGAAGAAATGTCATAATTATTTTTTGAAACTCCTAGGGTCACTAGAAATATCAATGACATTCCTTGCCACATCTAAAGAAATGCAAATGTTGATTATGAATTACTGTGCGGTAATCTGTGACTTGATCGAACTTCATAATAGGTTCTTGGAACCAGTATTGCTTGTTCTAATTGATAGCATATCTTTTGGTTAATGTATTTCAATATTCTTGGAAGATTCATATTTGACTTGAAGGTCAACGAGTTATTTAGTTTTCAGAACGCAAATACATGTAAATTTTATACAGCATCTTCTCGGAGTAACAGTTTACCAAACTGCATTTTTCGTCTGATATGTTCTTAGCTGCAGGAATAGGAGAAGAGGAGGAAAGGCGTAACAGTGGAGTGATACTGGATTCTAATTAAAGCTTCCAAGGTTCCAATTTGTGCCAATGCATGTGGAATCTTTGAAATATACAGTCATTTCCCTGTGTTTCAGATCCCTTGTAGAACTGTAGGTCCTATGTCAACACCAAGATTGGTTTTAGTTTTCGTACACGGCTCCATGCTGTTTACCTAAGGGGAATGGGTAACGCCGCCAGATACCGTTTGTTTTATTGTGTACTCTCCTTCACTTTACTGCCTACTAATGACCGCTGCCCAATCAGTTATCGTACAGGTTATTTATAGCTGCACCGACATCGCTATGCACCATAATGGCATGAATAATAAACAGTGTTGCCAACTTAGCGGATTTTCCGCTAAATTTGGCGGAATTAGAAGACTGTCGGCGGAGAAAAATATCATTTAGCGGACAGCGGATTTTTTGGCGGAATTCTAGATTTATTATAGCGGAATTTAGTGTTTTATCAATTTTGCGTTTTTAAAAATGTGTTCTCCAGTCTGTCTCCGAGCTATTCCGTACTTTTTATCAGGAGCTAGTAATCACATGAGAAAACATGTTATTTGGATTTGATGTTATGAGATCATGGTATCATAAATTTGTAATGAGTGGGGAAAGGGTACTTATCTCTCAGTTGACAAAGGACGACAGATAATGAAACTGTGAGAGAGTAGCATTTATATTTATGCTATGAAGGAAGACCGTTTAATGAACTGGCCTGTTTCGTGTGTGGCCCTTGAGGTAGGGGATTCACCTAGTTTGCACCCGGCACTAAAACGCCTACAAGTTTTAGCTCGCCGGCTCGCAGGCAGGGGGTTAATCCCAGTGAAACTCACAGATCAGGTGAGTACAGACATTTAATTTATTATTATTATTATTATTATTATTATTATTATTATTATTATTATTAGTATTAGTATTAGTATTTGAGATCGGATTTCTTGGCGGAATTTCAGCGGATTTTTAGTAGTATTTAGCTGATCTTGAAAATATAAGTTGGCAACACTGATAATAAAGTGAGTACCTAATGAGACGGTAACGGCGTCTCGGTTTACCTGAAGGACTTGCAGTTGATGTCCCGACAGGATATCAAAGTATAGAAAATTAATTTTTACCTATGAAGTGGTACGCCTCCTTGAAGTTCAGCTAGCCTACACCAGAAATGAGTACCAGAGTAATTCTTTGAAGTAAGGGCTACCCATTTAGTACCGACGTTGCAGACAGTGTAAGCGTCCGGCTCCTTGGATGAATGATCAACATAACGGACTGGTTCAGTGGGTCCCGGGCTCAGTTCCCGACCTGGTCGGGTCCAGTTAATTCTCCTAGTTCGGGGCGTTTGCATTTGTCTTAACGCACACCTCTTCATCTAAAAATAATGCTCTACACTACCAATCAACACGAAAAACCACTGCAGTGAATAAATCCCTCCATATGGGGTTAGCATCAGGAAGAGTATCCAGCTGTAAAACTAGACCAAGTCCATATGTGAAACACAGATCGCACCCACGACCCCACCGGGTGTGGGTAAAAAGCAGCGGCAGAAGCAGGATAATAATAATAATAATAATAATAATAATAATAATAATAATAATAATAATAATAATAATAATAATAATAATAATAATAATAATAATAATAATAATAATAATGAGCAGAAGAAGAAGAAGAAGCGGATAGTGTAGTCCTTTACCGCCCACTCTTCCAAAGTTCTCCATGCACTGTACGGATATGACATTGTCTTTTTCTATCCCTGTTGCAAAATGACTTGGGACGTTGCATGATGAACATTAGGTCGTGTAACTGGCTGTAGTGGGCGCACACCTTTTCATATACTGTGTGTAACTCAAAGGCAGGTAGACACCGAATGAGTTGGTCGTGCGGTTAGGGGCATGCAGTTGTAAGCTTGCATTCGGGAGATAGTGGGTTTGAACCCCACTGTCGGTAGCCCTGAACATGGTTTTCCGTGGTTTTCCATTTTCAAACCAGGCAAATGCTGGGTTTATGCGAGTAAAGAGTGATCTGCGGTACCCAATTTCCGTGCTTTACCTGTAATATGTACAGTATTTGGCAAAACAAACAATACTGATACTGAAGACATGCTCTGAACATCAAACGGTAGGCTACTGAATGTCGTCAATGGATGCAGTAAGGTGGAGCTATAGCCCATACTGCAAGGGGGTTGACTTGACCTTTTATAACACGACTTTGGAGATCGCTTAGTTTCCCGTGGAACAGAATTCCGTACCCTTATCACTCCCCGGGTCACACGTCCCAGGTGCTATAAGAATCAGTTTTCTGGTTAGATGAACCTCCACCCACTAGGAATGTTCCCGAATTACAAGAGAGTATGCAGTAATTTTTGTGCCCTTGATACAATCTGTGTTTATCAACATGTTTGACGTCCGACTCGTTGGCTGAATGGTCAGCGTACTGGCCTTCGGTTCAGAGGGTCCCGGGTTCGATTCCCGGCCGGAGGCTGGGTGTTTGTGCTGTCCCCAACATCCCTGCAACTCACACACCATGCATAACACTATCCTCCACCACAATAACACGCAGTTACCTACACGTGGCAGATGCCGCCCACCCTCATCGGAGGGTCTGCCTTACAAGGGCTGCACTCCGCTAGAAATAGCCACACGAAATTAATTAATATGTTTGACTATCTGTAGGATTGTTATGAAGAATACGTGAGACATGAGGGTGCACATTCTGAACACACGCTGTACCCACACAGTTAGATACGTGTTGCCGTCTTCACCTTGCATGTTTTAATGACGTATCTTTATGTTCAGAGAATGTTTATAATATCATTACTCTTTGTCTAGCCGCATACAGTATATCACTTTGAGGTTCAAGCTGGTCATGTTCCTGGTCTTTTAATGCGTTTAAAAATAGGGGAGAGTGTCTGGGCGCGGAGTATTCAGCTCGGCACGCCGGCACGTTGATCACTTTTGAAAAAACTTGATTTCATGGATTTTTTTATTTAGACCACTTTCCCTGCTACTCATCATTATCTGCAAAAAGAAGAAAATGTTACTTTGTAAGTACAGCGTTCCGTTAACTACAGCCTTAAATCTCGTATACAAAGCCGGGCTGAGTAACTCGGACGGTAGAGGGCTGGCCTTCTGAGCCCAACTTGGTAGGTTCGATCCTGACTCAGTCCGGTGGTATTTGAAGGTGCTCAAATACGTCAGCCAACGGTCGTATCCGTGTTGAAACACCGCATCCCGTGAGATCTTTGAAGTTAAGCAACATTGGGCGTGGTCAAGATTTGGATAGGTTGCCACGCGCTGTTGGTGGGGGTAAGGGAATGGAGGGACGGAAAGGAATTGGCCACCCTACCGTACGTAAACTCCGGCTCAGGCACACTTCTGCGGAGGTTCGGACCTGCCTTCGGGCAGAATACACCCTATCTTTAAATACGCCAGCCTCGCGTCGGTAGATTTACTGACACGTTAAAGAACTCCTCCGGGACTAAATTCCGGCACCTCAGCGTCTCTGAAAACCGTAAAAGTAGTTAGTAGGACTTAAAATCAATAGCATTATTCATATACAAAGCCAAAATAACGATTTAATATCATACGGTGATTTATTATAAGAAAACTATTCCAGGTCTTTGACCCCTGCCCAGAAGCTGGATGTTAAGTGACTATTATATTACACCTCGACCTCACATGTGACCTTAAAAGTAAGCAGCTGTCTGGCTGCTGGGACTTCTGAGAAGTAACACGTCAGACCAACACTCTTCCTTATCGGCGATTATTGGTGGTTCGAGAGCAAGCAGCTCTGGTCTCGTGTTTCTCGTTTGGTTTGTTCACGTGAAGTTCTCTACCACAATATTTGTTTAGGAATCCTTCGAAGGAAACACTTAAGAAATTCATTTCATGGGTACAGAACTTCACACGGTTCTCTCCATCTTGCTCTCTTTCTTCACCCCTTGTTGTACATCATCGAGCTCCATTTCAGGTTCAGTTCTCTAATTCTATTCTAAACCAAGGCAGTGCATCGCAATCTGGGTCTTCCTCGAGTTTTCCTCCCTTTCATTTGTAATTAACTCTAGAAGAACCAAATTCCAACTTAATCAGGTTGAGGGGGAACTCAAGAATGTATACAGATTCATTTTGAAACGATCAATGTTCTCTTTCTATGTTCCTGGCTGAGATTATCGGTGAAATCATTTCCACTACCACAAACAACTACAGAGCAATGACTCGCAGACTAGAACAGCATAATCCAATCCAAACCTCATGACGCAACCGTCCCGAAGGGCCTTGGCCTAACCAAGCGACCCCTGCTAAGCCCGAAGACCTGCAGATTACGAGGTGTCGAGTTGTCGGCACGAAGAATCTCTCGTCCCTAATTCTTATATTTCTAGACCTGGGCCGTTATCTCACAGTCAGATAACTCCTGAATTGTAATCACGCACGCTGAGTGGACCTCAAAAAAGCCCTCAGATCCAGGTAAAAGTCGCTCGCTGACTTGGCCGGGAATCGATCTCGGATCTCCGGATAAGCGGCAGGCACTTTACCTCTACACGGTATCTCATAAATTCCATTGTTTTCGACTTGTAGTTTTCTTTTCAATTTAGCGTGAAGACTCATGTATTCTATTCTTTTTGGAAATAGGAAACACATGCAGCGTCTTCTGACATTAAATCATAGTAATGAAAGCGCCCTGCAACTCTTCGATTTTTAATTTTGATTTTGATCTGAGGGTGGAAACGGTGTATATTCAAGCTCGTAAGACCAATTGAGGAGCTGTTGATAAGAGAGACAGTGGATCCGTTCAAAAATGCTAAGTAATACTCCAATATCTGTAGGCCATATGGCTGAGTAGGGCTCGTCTTAGCATGCGAAAGCTCAAAATGAGCTATATGTAACCACGGTATTAACTTTTCATTTTATTAATAGGATGTTGAGAATCTGTGAAAAAGATCACACACTGTAAATTGCTGCCAATTCCGAACTTTGAACCTTGGATCTCCGAAAGTGTTAGCTTACTAGACCTATCATAGAGTTAAACTGGGTTAAACTACTAACAGCCATTAGAATCTGGAACTACGTAGTCATAGTTTCGATCCGCCTGTACAGTAAGTGGGGTGGTAGAAGACATCCAGAATATTGGCTACCTTGCGTAAAAGGCGACCAAAAGTTGACCCTAGGGGCTCTCGACTTTGTAATGTGGATTGGTCATCACGGAGTCCGTAGCTGAGTCTGGCATTGTTTCCACGTACTTGTGAGAGGCTCCTCACATTCATATTTCCTACCCAACTTAATTTGGTAAACTCGGTTCTGTTTCTATCCCTGCGATGCCTAGGAAGTCTTTCATTTTCACGTTCTTCTTGACCCATCTTTCTCTTGCTGATACCTTCATTCTTCGAAGGATCGGACATCTTCCATTTTCTCTCTGATTAGTGTTAAGAGAAGATGTTTGCCAAGTTGTACTTTCTCTTTCAAGACAATCATCACCACCACCTTAGTTTTGAGAACAAAGTGGTATCCCAACATTGCACTGAAGACAGTGACGGCTCGTTTGGGAGGCGCTAAGGCGCGCGCCCCCCACGGGGTTCCATTAAATTAGGGATTTTAATCTTAAATGTTAACAAGGGAAATATTTTACTATAAGATTATTATCAAGTGCGCGAGTTGTACTGTACTGCGGCCCGATGCGCTGCAGGCCCTGCGCAGGAGGGCGCTCCCTCATAGCGGACTAAACACTCCGAGTCTCGCTCGACTGGCTTTGAGGGAGCCAATCAGAGGCACAGTAGAGATGTGCTGTTCTAACGGAGATTCCGGCGCGTTTCTGCCGCGGCCTATCGTTGCAGCCAACCTACCCGAAACATTGCTGATTTGATTTCTATTTAACAGGGGTCAGTTTTTGCCATTTCTCTCCTAAAACTAGGAACTATTTTACTGAGGCACTTACCTGAGTTAAATGTGCCGGTATATATTTAAAATAGTCTTATAATTTTTAGGATTATTAACAAACGAAACGAGTAACGACTGTAACTACTGTCTCCTCGCACTTGACTCTTTTTGGCCATGCTTAATGGAGAGCGCGATGTTTAGCTTTGTGTTGATGAATGATCTCGCGCGGTGACCGTGACAAGGTGAAATTAGGAGAAAGGTTGTGATTTATATGTAGGCGTAGTGTTATGTTTGCACTTCGTACAGTATGGTTACCGTCGAACATATTAAAGAACTAACGTTTTCTTCTCTTTATATCGAAAAGAAAGTCGGACTGAAGGAGTGTGGTAGGCCGACACCAGACTTCTCGTTGAAAAAACCGGAGACCAAGGAAAATGAAAATAGGGCTTTTCAAAGACAAATTAATTCTCCTGACGTATATAACAAGAACGTGCGGATATGTAGAAGTGATGTCTCAGAAACCTTTCACTGCATTCCTTGCCTGCAATTCTCCCCTTCTAGGAAAGGAGATAAATGGAACACCACAGGGGTGATATCAATAGTACCATGGACTCTGAAATGCTTGGTAAAGTCAATGTCGTGTCTTATTTGAGTGATCACTACAGTGAAACTATTCGTAAACATCATTCGATCGTTGACAAGAACAGGCAAATAAATAATAATAATAATAATAATAATAATAATAATAATAATAATAATAATAATAATAATAATAATAATAATAATAATAATAATAATAATAATCAAAATAACTGCATATGCATTGCACCGTATAGTGTTCGAAGTGTGTATCTTGATAACATGGTCTGAAGAACTTGAGATATATTATGGAATTATGAAAATAAGGCGCGCCCCCCACTGCTGATATCCACGAGCCGCCACTGACTGAAGATGAAGAAAAGCAACGGATAACAATATTTTAAGAATGACCGAGAGTGGTATCTGAAATCACTAGTCTTTCGAATCCACAGGTTATTCTTTTTTTAATTAACCTTTGTAGTAACAACATTTGGCCATCCTCCATCTACAAAGAGCACTCACAGCCCACATAAAAAATTAGAATTGTCAGCGCAAAGTGAAATGAAAATCCACAGACTGTTTCCAGTCATTCGACCGGGTCAGGAATGGAATGAATGAAGCCCCATCTAGCGGTGAGGATAGGAATTGTGCCGGCTGCCGAAGCCTGTCGCACTCCTCTGGGGCAATGATTAATGGATGACAGATGAAATGAAGTGATATTGGAGAGTGTTGCTGGAATGAATTATGACAGGGAAAACCGGAGTACCCGGAGAAAAACCTGTCCCGCCTCCGCTTTGTCCAGCACAAATCTCACATGGAGTGACCAGGATTTGAACCACGGAACCCAGCGGTGAGAGGCCGGCGCGCTGCCGCCAGGGCCACGGAGGCTATTCAGCGCAAAGTACTTATAAGAAATAAAAAAACCCAAATCGTTCACATTCATCAAGTACATAAAACCACACTAAATCTCGTTTTCTGGAGGAGAAGGGGAGAACAAACAGGACACAATCCATAGGTTCTCCATACTCATTGGCTTATGTCTTAATACACTGAGCAGTTTCTGAAATGATATAAAATAAATATATTCCATTGAGGGTCATATGTATCGGGTAATTACAATTAAATATTTCCTGCATAACCGCCTCTAAGCGGAAAACGAGCGATCGCATGAACTGAAAATGAACATTGTCATGATGAAGAGAAACAATGAATAAGCAATTCCAATATCACTCCATACAATATCCCTGGTTTTTGTAAACACAGTGTCCGTCACACAGAGTGTAACCAGGACAGTCTGAAAGCATAATACAGCTTGCTGCTGGGGTGCACAAAGATCTCCATGGGTGTGCCTGCTACCTCTCTTTATGTCTTCTCTTCAGACCAGCATATGTGTTAACGTTTCCCTGATAAATCCTGTCTTTCAGGTTCCGCGAACCACAGAAATCGTATAGCCGAGTTTGGTACGCGTGCTGTCAATAGTTTCCTGTCTACGAGTGGGTACAAATTATATAGGGTTTCTCACATAACTCTGCGACCTCAAATATTTTCGAAATGAAACAAAAATTTAGTTGCACAGGAATGTACCCATTTCCGGGGATCACTCCATGCACCATCCAGAAAAGTAAACAAATATCACTTTCAGCACAAAACTTACGTTTTTTAAATGGAACATGTAGGCCTGTGTTGTTTTTGTTGAGCAACAATAATTAAATAGTGCCTTTTTAATTTCATTTTCAGACGTCTGAAGCGGTGGCCTTCTGACCCCAACTTGGAATGTTCGATTCTGGTTCAGTCCGGTGGTATTTGAAGGTGCTCAAATACGTCAGCCTCGTGTCGGTAGATTTACTGGCACTTAAAAGAACTCCTGCGGGACAAAATTTTGGCACCTCGGAGTCTTCAAAAACCGTTAAAAATTAGTTAGTGAAAAGTAAAAACAATATTATTATTATTATTATTATTATTATTATTATTATTATTATTATTATTATTATTATTATTATTATTATTATTATTAATATTAATATTGTACCGGGAGGTACACCTCAACTCCGCACATTCAAAAGATGCGCCTTAAAGAACTCTATCTATCTTACCAAACGTGAAACTGCTACTACATGAAGTTGGAACTTTAATCAGAAGATGTCACTACCGAAGTATTAAGTAATTGTGTTATTGTGAAGTTGCCTAAACTGACTGGATTTATTTGCTTTGTGTTCGTTTACTTCAAGAAGTTTGGACATTTCACCATAGATGTCACTACCAAAAACTATGGTCATGCACTCTGATAAAAGGTAAAAGAAGCTGCTATGGAAATAAATTTTGTATTTATAGGTTTTCACAAGTAAATCAACTTTCATTTTTTATATATATGTATATATATTCCAAGGTTTGCAACACTTCTCTCTCATTCCGCAGGTTTTGAATGTGACCAATCTATAATTTTCTGTACTTATTTTTCAGCCTATCACAGGCTTCTTCTTGGTTTTTGGGGTGTAATTTTGAATTTACCAATAAAATTGAGAGAGTGTGTCCGGACTAGTCCAGAATCCTCTTGAACCTCCCCTTCGGGTATATAAGCTGAGGCTTCTCTGGCTATCTTGTCTCATTGATCGTCGTCTTTCTGAGTGTGTTAAGGCAGGAGGCGGGGCGCCTCATTCTTCGGCAGGCAGAACATCAGCCAGGTAATGGCCACATAAATTCTATCTTTCTAGCTGTATCCGAAAACGTATCCGTTTGTTGTAAATTTCTCCCTTTCATGTAAAATCTTTAACTGTAATTCGGGGATAGAGAGTGCGTTACCCTCTCGAGTTCCCCTTCAACTTGGTTCGAGGTGACTACGATTCTGTAACTGTTTTTCTGCTTTTCTGTAATGCATTAATGTAACTTTCATTCGAGTCACCTCAGTAGCTTGGGATTAGCCCCTGTATCACTGGGTCGAAAGCCCGTTAGGATTTTATTTTTCATTTAGAAGTGCAAGTATACGCCTCCATTCATTTTGTGTTCGGCCATTAAGTTAACCTGTTACTCTTTTTCCACGAAGGCCCAGTAGGTTGGGTACTAGATACCCCTGTATACTAACTGTAAATTGCGCCCAGAGAGACCAGAGTTCTTAAAAGCTTGCCTTGAGTAGGCTGTAAGAAATATGCTCTTTTCTAAGTTTTTTGTTACAGTGAGGGGTGCCCCTGGAAGGCTAAATATTGTAATTTTTGGAACAAGTGCTCTTAAATTGGGATATGTCCTTCCTTGTCTAAACATTGAGATTTCGCAAGTTTTGTAAACTGGATTCGGTATCTCAGAATTTGTAAATTAACCAAATCTTGTTTCAAGATTGCTATTTGTACCTGTCATGTTGATATGTTCACCCAGTGAAAAAGATTGTTAAGTTTGTTTTTTGAAAAGAATTATAACCTTTTAAAGTTTTAATTCAATTTTGATGTCCTAGTTAGACCCATTCAAACCCAGCACCTTCTTTCACCTCTTTCTGCTCCACGGATATCTCCGTAACAATTATTATTATTATTATTATTATTATTATTATTATTATTATTATTATTATTATTATTTTCATTTCATTTCTTATGAATTAAAATTTACACCGAGAAGAGAAAACCAAGAAGACCGTGGTTCACACAGCCTCAGATGACTGCTGTCCAGTGAAACGTGGTGAGCGTGAACACTTGGCTTTTAAATTCAAGTCCGTTGTCACCGATAGAAGACAGCTCCTCAATTGCCCTCATGACTCTTAATAAAAGTGTTCCAGCCTTCAATCCACGATTAAAATACTTGTAGGAGCCAGGAATCGAATCTGCGTCGTCCTGATAAGAGCAGGTACTCACCACAAAGCTGGTTGCTTAGAGAAGAAAGGACGCAGACGATAATTACACTCTAAAAGAAAGAGAGAAGTGAAGAAGGACCTGACAGAAATGGGAATACAAGGATCGGAAATAAGCAACACGGAAGCTTACAAGTCGAAAATAAAGAACACAAAGAGTTTCCAAGAAAAAGTTAGTTTACGGACAACTTTAGTTATTCCCTGCTAGAGCTGTCACAATTACCTGTACACGTGTTATAAATACTGTGTAAGTAAAGAATTCAAGCACGCAATACTGGTTAGCTATTAAGGGGAATTCCCAACCGAAAACGTGTACTGCTCTACACGAAGAGTAAAACCTTGCAATCTCTAATGGGTTGCATGTCCGACGCTAATAACAAGGCGCTGGTGGTCATCACTCAAGTATCGAAACACAACTTTTGTTTCCTTGAGCATGATCTGAACAGTCACTTCTTACCCATTATTGTAACCAGACTTGCGCAAGGCATCGCCATGTAATGAGACTAAAGTAGACAGGTAAACAGGTAAGCAGATACGAAACGTAATTGTTTGAGGCGTCACCTTCTATGGCCAAGGTTGCAGACTGGAATCCCCTGGCGGTCAGTTGACTGGCACGTGTTTCAAGGCTAATTCCATAACATGTGAATAAACTTCAAACACATTACTATCTTCTATGTTAGCTGTCTCCGTGGATCAATGATAGAATATCCGACTTACGATCCGCAATTCGGGGGTTCGATCTGAGCTGAGTTGAAAATTTTTGAAGGACGATCACAAATCTCGGCAGTCTTTGTCATTGTTGTTGGCACGTTAAAGATCTGTGGTGGTGCACTCGGTGCTACCTGCAAAATTAATTGACTCAGCCACACGGAACGTCGAGCAAAGGTAATTAAGTTGTTTCTTTTTCAGGCAGTTTATAAATTCATTACTCAAAATTAAACCAACGGCCGTAGCCGTGTTGAAACATCGGATCCCGTGAGATCTCCGAAGTTAAGCAACATTGGGCGTGGTCAAGATTTGGATGGGTTGCCACGCGCTGTTGGTGGGGGCTAAGGGAATGGAGGAGCGGAAAGGAACTGGTCACCCTACCGTACGTAAACTTCGACCCAGCCACACCTCTGCGGAGGTTCGGACCTGCCTTCGGCCAGAATACACCCTTACTAGCCAACGGCCGTAGCCGAGTTGAAACACCGGATCCCGTGAGATCTCCGAAGTTAAGCAACATTGGGCGTGGTCACGAGTTGGATGGGTTGCCACGCGCTGTTGTGGGGGGTCAGGGAATGGAGGAGCGGAGAGGAACTGGCCACCCTACCGCACGTAAACCTCGGCTCAGGAACTCCTCTACGGAGGTTCGGACCTGCCTTCGGGCAGAATAACCCTTACCTTACCCTCAAAATTAGTTTCGGCAGACTGAAGAACCTAACAGTTATACATTAAGTGACTTGAAACTGAAAAGTGACGGCTTCAGATATTACGTATTAGGAATTTGTTAAGGCAGTGGTTTTCAAAGTGTGGCACGCGGACCACTAGGGGCACGCCGGCTCGTCTCAAGGGGTACGCGAATTTATCGTAGTGAACAGTTTAGAAAAGAGTCGAACCTGCTCATTTGCAATAAAATCTTGTTTTGATTTAGCGTTTTTACCTACCATTACACAATGTTCCCTTTCCCAACCATTCATTCTAAAATATGTCAGTTTATACCGCCCACTGAGTTGGTACGTAAAAATGCTTCTTTCAGCTGCATTGTTCTTGTTGTAATTGTTTGTTTCGAAATCCACTCATTCACTTCAATATTTTCAGTAACAATGTATATAGTACAACAGTAATTGTTGCATTATTAATACTGGGAAAGTACACACATTTAAATATCTGGGAGAGTGGATAGATAACAACCTGTCAGAGAAAGATGCACTGATATCGAGAATCAACAAAATGAACTTGACATACAAGCTAAGTATGAACACCTATAACAAGAAGAAGGTCTCACTCAATGCAAAACTCAGACATTACCAGACAGTGATCCGTCCAGAAGCCTTATATGCAGCTGAATGTTTGAACCTGATAAAGGTAGTATTAGTGAAGAAGTTAGAACGAGTGGAGCGAAAAATTCTAAGGAAGATACTGGGAGCCCAAATAACAGAGGACGGATCATACAGAAAGAAAGCAAACCAAGAACTGTACCGCAAGATAGAAAAGATCTCAGACAACATCCGGAAGAGGAGAGCCATGTTCTTTGGGCACATCTACAGAATGGAGCCGGGAAGACTGACCAACCAGATAGTAAGGTTTATTGAGACCAGGAAAACTGTGGTACGCTGGCATCAGGAAGTGAAGAAGGACCTGACAGAAATGGGAATACAAGGATCGGAAATAAGCAACACGGAAACTCACAAGTCGAAAATAAAGAACACAAAGAGTTTCCAAGGAAAAGTTAGTTTGCGGACCCAAACACCATGGACGGAAGAGAGAAGAAGGCTGTAGAATGAAAGAATGAAGGATTACTGGGCGCAGATTAAAGCCCAGAAGCAGATGAAATCGAATTAACGTGGTCCACAGTTGGCCGAAACGAAAGAAAGAAGAATACTCGTATATGTATCTTTGCTAGGCAATGAAAACCTTGTAATTCCACTCACGAGAAAACCACGTTTCTCCATCTGTCTTGTGAAGCCTTGCCGCGTTGCCTGAGAAGTGAACAGAAGATTCCGATGGTCGAATAACTGGGCCATCATTAAGCAGTGAAAATGCTAAGAACAATAATCTCCGGGCATTTGTGACCGCTCACTTTTGTACTTCATTCTTTAAACTTCACTCCGAAGGATTTACGAGGTTTCCTTTCCCCAGCGACGATTATATTATATTATTGTTACTATTGGGGAACAGGGTGGTGTAGCAGCTGAGCTGCTTGCCTGTCATCACGGCGACCGTGGTTTGATTCCTGGTTTTGCTGGGGTGCGATTTTCATTTGAAGATCCCGTGGTGTGAGGAAGGGCATGTGGCCTTAAATTCCCGGCCACAACTCGTTTGTACCTCAGTGCATGCAGGGACACTGAGCAAGCGGGATAAGCTGCGGAAAATTATTATAATTCATATTATTTGGCATTCAGCAACAATCGCAATCGCAATATACTCGTACTTCGGGGGGACGAAGGTAAAAGAACTGGATTTTCGCGGCACGCCAACCAAAAGGTTTGAATACCACTGTGTTAAGGCATTTGTGGATTACCTTCTCGAATAACTTGGAAGGAGCTGGTAAGAGGTTTATGGGCCGACAACATGAAACGAAAGCTGGTGGCTTATTGGCCTTGAAATATCTAGAAATTACTTCTGCGAGTTCCCATACATGCGTAAAGTGACCGAGGCCCAGAAGTAAGTTGAATATTGAAGCCAAGAAATAAGTTTTAGGGATAAGGTGTTCGAGTGCATTGTTTGGTACAAGGTCGTGTCCGGGTGACTTTCTCTCCGGCAAGTCCTTGATGGTGTCTCGTAATTATTTGGGTGAAGTAAAGCTAATAGCTTCTGGTGGAAAAGGGTAAAGGATGGGCAAGGATTATATTTGCTGATTATGCTGCTGTGTTGTCGGTTTGTTTGGTGTGAAACCTTTGTAATAGTATTTTAATAGTAATTTGCACCTTTCTCGGTTACTTGCATAATAGTTACCTGCTTGTTTCATAGGAGGTATGATATTCGGTTCTCGTAAAACACGTCTAGTTTCCTTCCACAGCCGAACAGTCTTCTGGTCATAAATTAGAGAGATGACGTGGATAGCTTGAAAATCTTTGTGTCCATAGCCCATTTGAATTATTTGGTGAGACAACTGAAATAGGAGCGTTGCCAAGTTAGTAATTGAGCCTGCTATAGTCGATATATTTTGTGCCTAGCCTCTATTAATTTTATAGCCGGGCTGAGTGGCTCAGTGGCTCAGGCGGTTGAGGCGCTGGCCTTCTGACCCCAACTTGGCAGGCTGGGTCCTGGGTCAGTCCGGTGGTATTTGAAGGTGCTCAAATACGTCAGCCTCGTGTCGGTAGATTTACTGGCACGTAAAAGATCTCCTGCGGGACTGAATTCCGGCACCTTGGCGTCTCCGAAAACCATAAAAGTAGTTAGTTGGACGTAAAGCCAATAACATTATAATTAATCTTGTACATCGTGAAGGGAGATTTTTGTGTTCACTTCATCGACGGGCGTTTCACCTTTGGAGAGATAGCACTACGCACAGATTCGCTGATTGCATCAGTGAAGTGGGCAATAGCTGTTCAAGACGTCGGTTCTTTTAGTATCTTGTTTGGTTATCCAATTCTTGCTGATATTTATCCCAACTGATATGAGAAGTGTATTAGCACAAATACAAATACCCAGTCCCCGAGTCAGAGAAATTTACCAGACACAGTTAAAATCCACAAACTGATTGGGAATCGACCCTGTGACCGTTCTGAGCTGAAGGCTTCGACGCTGATCATTCAACCAAGGAGCCGGATCCCAAAAGATCTTCAATTGCTAATCAAGATATTATAATGGATGGGTAGCAACATAATTGTTCTGATTCGTACAAGAAAGTTTGAGATGAAAAAATTACCTCACGAGCGTTGTTTTTCGCGAGAATTATGGTGATCTTTAATTCACGTTTGGTGCTTTCACCATGCTCAATAGTCCGACTCGTTGGCTGAACGGTCAGCGTACTGGCCTTCGGTTCAGAGGGTCCCGGGTTCGATTCCCGGCCGCGTCGGGGATTTACTTAATTCCAATGACACGGGACTGGATGTATGTGTTGTCTTCATCATCATTTCATCCGCATCTCGACGCGCAGGTCGCCTACGGGAGTCAAATATAAAAGACCTGCACCTGGCGAGCCGAACCCGTTCTGGGATATCCCGGCACTAAAAGCCATAGGCTACGACATTTTCATTTTGTCACCATGTTTAATAGAAAACCTGTATATAACTAGTCGAATGATCTGCTAAAATCAAGAATCTCTTCTGTCTATCCGTCTGTTTGTATCAGTGACCCACTGAAGATATTTTTATGCGATTTTTACTGTTACCTAGAGAATCACCCGAAGGAGGTTTTCGTGTATTAACTATTGAACCGTGATTAAAAGAAGCCGAATTGTAACTATTTCTTCGAAACAATTCGAAGGAATAGACGGCACATGAACACTTTCTCGGTTTTCAATGCCTAAACGTATCCACTAACTACTGTATTTGCGGATAAACGCATAAACGCATAAACGTTTCTAAAGGAACAAGAAAGAAACCCTCGAGATCACATACCTATCCTTAGAAGATCATTCACAATGGCAGTTTTTATAATTTTAAACTATAGAAACCCTGCAATAATTACTAGAATAGCATTTAACGCTACCTAAACCGTTAATGATATCCTGAAACTATGTGCGTAAGAATTCTCGAAATTTTACTAATTCTACTAAAATGTCCACAAGACCACACATGTAAAAACGTATCAAGAAGTCATCAAGTAAATACCGTAGCCATCCGTCTTCTTGTGAACCAAATTAGTTTTCGAGTTTCTTTTAAATCAATGATGGGAACAGAATCGTTATTTCCATGCAAGTGGAGACGAGGACGAAAGCTAAAATCAATACAATGCAAATAATAATATTCAACTTCTGTATTTTCGGAAAATGTATAATTCATCACTGAGTGACAAAAAACAGAAATAATTCCAGCTGTGTATGATATATTTAACATTAGTCAGCACTGGAAATATTATCTCCCAGAAGTTTACATCCAGCCTCTGGCAGTCAAGGTTTATGCAATGTTTCTTCGATTCTATTTCACATTAACCGCTAAGACTGGAACTCGTCTGTGTTCCATTTAGTGATTTTTGTACGAAATTCAAAGGACACAATAGCTTGGATTCGCAGAACCTGGTCGACGTGGTTGAAGGAATGGATAACAGCTACTTAATATTAAACGTGTACCTAGCAATGTTATAGACTATCTACTACTGAAATCGCTTCATTCCTCCTCTGAAGGAGGAGGCGGGCCTCCTAGATGATGACGCCGTCTCCCAGGCCGGGAGATTTGTTACGGTGAAAGAGAATCTCGAGGAAGGTGAGGGGGTTGGTGGCCGTGGCCTATAAATAGTAGGAACTGTCCCGGCATTCGCCTTAGTCCAGGAGAATGGGAAACCACGGAAAACCATTCTCTAGACAGCCGATGGTTGAGGCCAGCCGTGAGATCCAGCCCTTTCCCGTCTCCCGAATCCAGAGGCGTAGAGCCACGGTAGAGCTGCAGCCTCCTCTCTTCTGCTCGGTTGGCCGGTCGGAGTGCAGAGCTGTTGAATCACGGACCGGCAGTGGCCGCTTACCCACTCTGCATCCACCGACCATGTTATAGATAAAGCAATTTATTATAGTGTAACGAAAACTGTAGTTGATCTTAATATTTCTTATAAACTTCGTGTTCAGTTTGTGAGGTGGTGGTGGTGATTATTATTTCAGAAGGAAGTACAACTAGGCAACCACCCTCTATATAACACTAATCAGAGAGAAAAAATGGAAGGGATCCGACACTTCGAAAAATGAAGGTATCGGCTAAAGGAAGACAAGGGTCGCGAAGGGCGTGAAAATGAAAGACTCCCTAGCCCTCAGAAACCTAATAGCGTCGGGGTCTGAAAAGAACAAGAGTTGACCAAGGGAGGTCGGATAGGATAGATAAGTCAGGAGCCTGGCACAAGTAAGTGGAAGCAATGTCAGGACTCAGCTGAGGGCCCCGTGGTCGCCAATCCACGCTCTAAATTTCAAAGCCTTTGGGGCTTTCAGTTTGTGATAAACATTTGTAGTTGATACCTGTAGAGAGGATCATAAGATACAGAAGTTTTTATTTAATATGCGTTAATGATTCTCTAAGCTTACACCGATTTATCCAATTATGATCATGCCTTTTGAGTAGTATTCTCACTTACGAAAAGATTGGTGCCAGAGAACTATAGTCTCCACATACCGAAGTTGGTAAATTAACGACTGCTTTTATTAACCATAAAACTACAAGAATGTAAATGAGTGCAGTAAGAATTATTCGACGGTTATCAGCAATGCCAAGGACGTTCCATTGTTCCGAGAACAGCACTTCTTTTCACGTACTGACAATTAAGTCATAAAAAGCTGTTATTGCTGCTTTTCCTTCATTCTAGGAACTCGGCTCTCTACTATGACAATACAGAATGGTCCATGTGAGGGCAATGAATATTCAGACTGTTACGTTGATAGGTGAAATCACACCTTTCTGTGTAATTTTAACCGTTTATCATCAGCATATGGATAATATCATTATATAAAATAACCACGCAAACATAAATTGAGTATGTGCTAGCAAAATCGTAAGTAGGTGGTAATGGCTTGCTCATTTCGTACAGGACATGGGTTTGATTCCTCGCCAGAAAGTCTACAAATTCAGAAATAAATTTTCCACTTCTGGAATGGCATATAGCTCTGGGATTTCACCCACTCTACACCGAAAACGAGTGCCACGTAAATTCCTGAGAGCAAAGGTGGATGGGCATAAAGTTAACCACTTTATTATACTGTACTTTAGTACCGCGGTTAGGGCCTTCGTGACCTGTTCAAGTATTGCTTTCCTTTGCTTTTGCACCGAACAGTTCTTGTGGTGGTTAATATTGTACATATTTAGGCTTGAGTGTCAACTTCCTCATGGTGCGAAATATTTAGAGATACAGAAAAGAACTACAGATTAAAAAAAGAGCTTTCTAGTCAAAACTGAACAAATTAACAAGCCTCAACCAGCAGTAACGTGAATTTATTTTGTTATTACTTCATTGATTACCATTGAATATTTTAGTATTGAAGGGAGATTTATGTATATTATGATTATGTTTAAATAGTTTAATATAAAATGTTGGTTTGTGATTCCAATGAAAGTCAGTGATATAATGAAGACATAGATTAGAGCTAAGGAACCATAACATTGCAAGGAAAGTACTATGGTGCATGTCACGGCCGGCTTAATGTTACGTACTTTGGAAATATGCACAGATGCATTCCTATCCTAAGACAGGTGCATTTTTCATGTTGATAGTGGTTTAACGTCACCATAACTCAGAGGTTTTAGGCGATAATGGGATGGGAAGGGGTTAGGACTAGGAAGGTAGTAGCCATAGCCTTAACTGAGGAACAACTCCAGCATTTCCCTTTTAAGAAAATGAAGAACGACGGAAGAGCATGTCAGGACTGCAGACTGTGGGGTTCAAACACAGGCCTCAGAAACAAAACAATGTGAAATCCCCACTCAAACAAGTATGCAACGGAGTGCAGACAGTGCGGGCATACAATCATAGTTTTTCCAGTATTAAACCTCCGAAAATAGTACCTAGAATATAAACATACCAAAATGGGAGTTGGAGTGTCATTCAGTTAGTTATTTTAATCGAAGAAAACAAGGGAACCCTATAACAGTTGCTTATGTGCGGCCAGTATCCAGCATTCGGGAGATAGTGGGTTCGAACCCCACTGTCGGCAGCCCTGAAGATGGTTTTCCGTGGTTTCCCATTTTCACACCAGGAAAATGCTGGGGCTGTACCTTAGTTAAGGCCGCGGCCGCTTCCTTCCCACTCCTAGCCCTTTCCTGTCCCATCGTCGCCCTAAGACCTACTGTATCGGTGCGACGTAAAGCCAATAGCAAAAAAAAAAACGAAAATACAGGAGCTTGTCTAAAGAAATAGACGACCAACAAGAAATATTGCACAACACGCAAATATAAATTTATAAAAAGATCGAACATAACAAGGGGCAAGGGGTTCATCGATCTTAGGTAATCCTATAACACCATATAAATTGACGACACTCTACTGAGGCACAACAGCCCAATTAAACAGAGGCTAAGCCCATCGTAGGCTGTAATCGATGGGAAGAAAAGCTATATTTAATAAAAAGGCAAATCTAGAAAGAAAAAACGAGTCGAGAGAATTAAAAGGTGAAGAAGATTCCTTGGGAAACACACTCGAAAATCCCCGTGGCATTAGAGAAATACCAGCAAAATCTAATACCTAACTTATCCCCACAAAGTGATCCAAGGCAAGGCGAAAATTCACAAAGAAAAGCTACTGAAAATGTTAACAATAAAACATAACAAAAACTTAAAAAAACTAAATATATGACTGACATCAAAAATGTACCGCCAAGAACTTATCATTGGCACTAACAAAATCTCAAGGGCGAATGAATTCAAATACCTAGGTGAATGGATTACAGACAATTGTAATGAAAGGAAATCAATAACTTCAAGAATTCAAAAGATGGAAACTGCTTTCCAACTAACAAGAGCCGTTTACAATAAACAGTGTCTTTCATAGAACAATATGGTACGACATTACAAAACAGTAGTTGAACCAGAAGCACTCTACTCTGCAGAAACTCTCAACCTACAACAAAAGGGATTAAAGGAACAATTAGAAATTAAAGAACGAAATATCATAAGGAAAAGCTTAGGACCAAGAATCATAAACGGAACTCATTACCCTAAACCTAATAGTGATATAAGTGCATTTCCAAAATTACAGATGCAATTCGAATGAGACGAATCCAATTTGCCGGAATTTGGAACGAATTAACCCTAACAGACTTTCACATCAAATTTGCAAATTTCCACCATACAAGGCCACTAGACCAAAGGTGTACAAATTATTATAGAAAGACCTCACTGAATTAGGATCGCCAAATCTACAAGATCGAAAGGAAATACAAAACATCATTCAAACACGAGGATTTGAGGAACAAGAAAGGAAACCTACACGGTCGGAGGACCGGAGATGTGCGCAATCATTGAAGACGAAGAACTACTGGCAAAAAGGAAGGCCAAAAAATGTTGATTCCGCGTGGTCCTAGGTGACCCATTCGCGAAGAAGAAAAAGGAGAAGAAGAAGAAGAAGAGCAAAGCTAACTGCCGAAGCCTACAATTTACATTCTAATATTTGACATTAAAGGCATCTCCGTCGACCACGAGGGGAAGATTTCGAGGCAGTTGAATTTAAAGAGTTATTTCCACCAGCCGTGCTCGGCTCCACCTGTTCCTCTTGAGAATCACACTTCGAATCACACACATCGAATGACTGACGGGACCTTCTGGCTGACAAGGGCCAATGATTGGCAGCAGTGATACCACACTAACATTTTGGTGCCTTGCCAACATAGGGCATTACCTTTTTCTTCACAGTTAGTTCAAGTGAGTTATACCAGGTGAGACAGAAATAATATGCAGCAGGAGATGCCTACAGTAAGCTCTGAGGAGGCTAAATGGCCTGGCACAATAATAATAATAATAATAATAATAATAATAATAATAATAATAATAATAATAATAATAATAATAATAATAATAATAATAATAATTCAGCGTATCCTAAGGTTATTTCTGGGGCCCCTGGAGTCAACCAGGTTCATTCTGTTTTGGCAGGGTGTGTAAGGCCAGATGCTCTTCCTGGCGGCCTGTGATTTTTGAGATGAAAATCTCAACCCAGGATTGAGTGAGATTTGAATCTCGGCCTTCTCGATGGGAAGCCAGCAGCCAAGCCACTGAGCTAATGACGCCCCCTGTAATAATAGTAATAATAATAATAAAATAATAATAATAATAATAATAATAATAATAATAATAATAATAATAATAATAATAATAATAATAATAATAATAATAATAATGGTGGTGTTGTTTATCCAACCCGTGCCCGTTTCTCTACGGTGTCGGGTATGAGGTCAGATGAATCTGCCGTGGCGGTTTTTTATATGACCGGATGCTCTTCCTGACGTCAAGCTCATGAGAGGAGTTAATGAGATGAAATGAATGACGTGATATATGATAGGAGGAAGGGAGGAGTGTTAAACCCGGTGCCGACACATAGCCTACTCCTGTCGAATAGCACCAAAGGGTCTGATCAGGGCTTAACGTCTCCATCCGACGGACGAATCACCATCAACATCGTCACATGCCCTCACTCCATATAAACACAGCGGGGAGGTTTGGAATTTAATTCAGGCTTTGGCACGCAATCTAGTGATTATAAGTAGTATAATTGGATGGTTCTGCGGCCGCCTCCGCCTCACGGGAGCCCTGAGGTGGAGGCGGCCGCAGAACCATCCAATTATACTACTATTATAAATTGTATTACACCATCTCCCCTACCATGCCGGCCAACTTTCTGGTGGAGATAATTTTTTCGACCAACGGGACTCGAACCCGCTAACCACGGTGTTAGACTGTTTAGACTACAACGCCTTAACGATCATGGCCACCAGGCGTGTAATAATAATAATAATAATAATAATAATAATAATAATAATAATAATAATAATAATAATAATAATAATAATAATAATAATTAAAAAAAAGTAGTATGGCCCCAGGTACCTTGAACCATGGCATTTTAGTGTGACGCTATTTAGGCTCCCAGCGCATCAATTTTGACGTTGATTTATTCTATCAGAAGGCAGAGTAAAACAGATTTCTGGCTGAGTTTTAAGTAATTTTGTGTTGTAAACACCAGACGCGCCATCAGAGAAATTCTACATGCCGACGTCAAATGGAATATCGAATGGACGTTTTTTTTTCTACCCTTCAATTATCCGACTTCCTCTATTGGCTTTGACCCGCGATCTTAGGTTCCGGAAGTAGACTCACTACCACAGATCCATAGAGCCATTGATAATAATAATAATAATAATAATAATAATAATAATAATAATAATAATGGAAATCCACAGCCTGTTTCTAGTCCTTCGACCGGGTCAGGAATGGAATGAATGAAGCCCCTATCTACCGGCGAGGACAGGAATCGTGCCGGCTGCTAAAGCCTGTCGCACTTCTCTGGGGCAATGATTAATGACTGACAGATGAAATTAAATGATATTGGAAGAGTGTTGCTGGAATGAAAGACGACAGGGAAAACCGAAGTACCCGGAGAAAAACCTGTCGCACCTCCGCTTTGACCAACACACATCTCACATGAAGCGACCGGGATTTGAACCATGGAACCCAGCGGTGAGAGGCCGACGCGCTGCCACCTGAGCCACGGAGGCTACTACTACTACTACTAATAATAACAACAACAATAATAACGGTGCCAGGGGTACACTCTCCCCGGCTATTTAAACTTCCTTCTCTGTGGCCATCTATGTCAGTGAACACGAACGTTTAAAAACTTTCTTCCCCGACGGTTAGATGGCTCTATAATGGCTAAACACCAACTAATTCCTGAATATATTCTTCTTGTTGCAGTTGGTAAACCTTTTGTTCTGATGATAGTTTTTTATGTACCGAAGTTGTCAATATTTCACCTGGTTCCTCCTTTAATGTATTCTGCTTATCACATGCCTGCAACTATGTTCTGTAGCCAATCAAACCCGGGGATGTGTATGGAAATTTAGCCTAACAGTGCTCTGTATTTTAATTTAATCTGGAACTTTCCCCTACGGAACTATCACACTGGGCCGTCTTTTCTGATTTGCTCCGGATATTGAGAGTGCGAATTGACGGAGGCTAGGGAAGGTAGGAGGCAGGGTGCGGCCGGCTTGAAGAAGATCCAGCCCTATAAGGTAATGGCAGATTTTACCTAAACATGTGATTGTGCCTGCGGGTAGTTCGAGGGGAAGGTTTCAGCAGATTTCTTAATACATAATACGTAATATTTTCTTTCTGGGCTGAAATGTAGGGCCTCCTACGCAGTCTCCGGACTCAATGTATATTCATTCATTCATTGTTTATTTATTTACCATAAACGTTTACAGTATTTATGGAAGGCCAGGAGAAAAGGACAAGCCCCCTACACGTAGTGCCCCTGAACTTTGAAATAATTACCTAAATCCTAAACTAAAACAGTCCCTACTGGGTAAACATTTAATGTAAGGGAGCACGAGTGGTGAACCTCGAATCTACCCCCTTCAACTTTTGAGCTGGATGACTAAGTTTTTAACCTCTAAATTTTTGAAATCTTGTCTTGGTTTTTAAATCCCCCTTTATTCACCCTTTTTTTAGTATGGGATTAGCCTCTGCACCATGAGGTCTTAAACTTACTTAGGTTCTTGTCTCTTCCCGTATGTTCGTTAAGAAGTGCTGGTGTTTCGCCTCCTTGCCTTTTGTTTATGGCCTGTTTTGTGCAACCTTTTCTTTTTACCATTAAGGCCGTTTGGTGTGGGTAATTATGCACCTGTATATTCGTTATGGTTTCTCGGGTAACCGTGTCTACTTTTTGGTTTCCTTAAGGTATAGTACTTGAAACTGAGTGTGTAATTTTGTAATAGATAAGTCCACCATGGTGCAATCGGTGTATGAACACTACGAAATGGGATCACCCTAAGGGTTACTCAGTGTAACTGAGATTGTAAACAACAACTGGTTGCTTAATAAGGGCTAGGCTCTATTGTATCTTGTAGCTGAGACTCCTATAATGTTGCACCTGCTCAGAGCAACTATGCTCTTTCATATGTAAGTTAACGACTGGGAGTTCTCCCAATTAATTTTGTACCTGATTAAGGATTTCTAAGGCCAATGCGTTGTTGGAGCTGACGATTTCATTATAAATGTAAATATTCCTAAGCTATTTTTCAACTGTTTCTATTTTGTCATTAAATTACTCTCCCTGAATTTTAAGAAAGGAAAGAAATAAAATTTCAATTTTTAAAACATTAAATGTTTACTTAAGTGATCCCCTGTCCAGCCATTAAACCCAGGCACTTCCCATTCGTCTGTGAGCCACGGAATCACGATAACAACAACAGCGATATTAATATTAATAACAATATTGTCTACCCTTGACTGTTGAAGACCAAGTTAGGTCTACTTTTAGAACTGATGTTCGCTACTTGAATGATTTGTTTGTCCGTTTCGATGTTCTTGATCATGGGTCATCGGGATGTGTTTACCAGGCTTCTTTGATATACCGACATAAACTGCGAGGTGTTTTATTACGGATTTTAGCTCCTTAAGAAAATCTACCGACCTCATCTAAGCTCAAATCTGGCATACTAATGATCTGGTTTCGGTTTTATTGTTCATAATATTCAATGCAATGTAATGCTAACGCTACATTCCTTAAATGTTTGGGAGATGCGTATTGGTTTTTTATTTGTGATGAATGAGGCCTAGTAGTTCTGTGCCTAAAAGTAAGTATCCTTTAAAATTATGTAAGCATGTTCGAGGCGGTGCCATCTGGACAGGAAGAAGCACTTGAGGAGAGATGTGACAACCATTCAAGGCTCCCCGATAATCAGTACTATAATGTATGTGTCATCAACCCAGAGATTGATTTGATGCGGCAATTCAGGTTACGTTATCTCGCGATAAGCTTGTTTACGTGTATAACAATACTACAACCTGTATCTCCCTTAATCCGTTCGTTATATTCATGCATTTCGTTTGCTTTCTTCCACTCAGTTCCACTTGACTGAGCCTTGGATATCTCAAGATATACTCCTTCAGTCCTTTCTGGTCAATTTTTCAGACTTATTGACTTCGCGCCAATTCGGTGTATACTACTACCATGTCACATTTAGCAGTATTCCTTTCTAATACAAAATTATGTTTATTCCACTTCTTTCTACACAAGTTATCATACTATGTTCACTGTCATACTTTGTTTCGCCCAACTGAACACAAAGAAATTGATGTGTTATCCTTCTTCTCCTTCCACCGTTTTGCCCCACGTCCTGGTGGTGTCGCGGCTGTGAACTATGCCACACACGTGGATTTTATCTTATTTTATGGGTAAATACCCTTGATTGAAGTATTTTGCTATTTGTGGCAAACTTTCTCCTGACATCATAAGTAGATACCCCAGCAAGGTAATTGATTTTTTTCCAATAGACGTTGGTCTCAGGACATCAGTTATTATTCTACAGCTTCCGTCGAGGGCCACGTCAATATGTTTGGCGTGGGCTTATATGTATCACAATGGCCAGGAGTATTCACCAACAGAGTAGGACAGGGACAGAGCCGTATTTCTGAATGTTTGGGGATTTGTGATCCAGGTTGTTCCAGCGAGTTTTTGAAATAAGGTGTTTTTGGAGGAGACCTTTTGTTCTACTTCCATGCAGTCCTCCTCGGTGGCGAGAGTTCGATCCATACTAACACGTAAATATTTGGAATGGAAACATTAGTCCCGTAAACAAATGTTCCCACGTAGGCTGAGTGGACCTCGAACCACTCTTCAGATCTGAGGAAAGTTCTCTGACCTGGACAAGAATCGATCTCGGGGTCTCTGGGTAATAAGCAAGTACGCTTGCCCTAGATCACAGGTCTGGAAGGTTAAATGGACATAATTTCATCAATATTTAACAATATCGGAAACTATGGAAATTTCAACGACGAATAAGACTGTTGTCAAGCGGTTTGAGGCCTTTGAAATTTGGTCTTCCTGGGGAATGATGAAAGTGATCTGGAAGAGAGGATGACAAAAGCTGCATTTCTACACTGAGTAAAGCAAAGCAGATATATGGTAAAATAGAAGACATTTCACTTGGAGGGGCCAAACTCTATCCCAATCTCAAGTAATAGTGATTGTTGCAGAGGGACATAATGATTGGAAACGACCTCGCGGAGGATCATTAATATCATTCCTAAGATAGACCGTTCAAGATATTGGTGTAGGAAGCTGTGTAGCAATGAAGAGGGCTACCATTGACCGTGTGGATAGGAATAGGTTAATGACAACAGGTCAGTCTGCGGACTGAAAATTTGATGATAATGATAATGATGATGATGATGATGATGATAAAGTTAGTGGTGCAGCTCTTTTTAGGCAATCCCCCTCACCTCTTTGGATGTTAGATGCATGTACCTTTTTCAAACATATACGTTGCCATTCTCAAATCTCTGAAAGAACCGGGAAGAAAATCCGGGCCTCCGAGAACGACAGAGTATAATAATAATAATAATAATAATAATAATAATAATAATAATAATAATAATAATAATAATAATAATAATAATAATAATAATAATAATAATAATAATAATAATAATAATAATAATAATAATAATAATAATAATAATAATTGTACCGGGAGGTACACCTCAACTCCGCTCATTCGAAAGAAGCGCCAACAAAGAACTCCCTCTATCGAACAAAACATGAAATTGCTACTACATGAAGTTGGAACATTAATCAGAAGATGTCACTACTGAAGTATTGAGTAATTGTGTTATTGTGATATTGCCTAAACTGACTGGATTTATTTGCTTTGGGTTTGTTTACTTCAAGAAGTCTGAACATTTCTCCATAGATCTCATTAAAAAACTGAGGTCATGCAAGGTAAAATAATTTTTTATCAAAAGAAATTTTGTGTTTATGGGTTTTCTTAAGTAAATTAACTTTCAGTTTTTTTATATCTCAACGTTTGCAATACTTCTTTCTCATTCCGCCAGTTTTTCATCTGGCCAACAGGAATTTTCTGTAATTATTTTTCAGCCTATCACAGGCTTCTTGTTTGTTCTTTGGCTGTAACTTTTAATTAAGCCAATAAAGTTGAGAGGGTGTGTCCGGATTAGTCCAGAACCCTCTAGAACCGTCGTCTCGTGTATATAAACCGCGGGTTTTCTGGCTACCTTGGTTTTTGATCACCGAATTTCTGAGTATGTGTGTTAAGAGAGGAGGCGGGACGCCTCATTCTTCGCCAGGCAATCCAGCAGCCAAGGTAATGTCCACCAGGCTTACTTTTCTGTAGCTATCTCCGCAGACATACACGAGGAGAAGGTTCAGATTTCTAATTATGTAAATAAATTCATGAAACTGTAAATCGGCGATAGAGAGTGCGTTACCCTCTTGAGTTACCCTTTTGAGGTGACTATGATCTTGTAACTTTTTCTCTTTTGGTAAAGTGTTAAAATTAACCTTCATTCTAGTCACCTCAGTAGCATCGGATTAGTCTCTGTATCATCGGGCCGAAAGCCCAATTAGGGCTTCATATTAAAGTTTCTAGGAGAGCAAGTGTACGCCTCCTTCCATTTTGTGTTCGGGCCAGTAATGTAACCTGTTCTTCTTTCCACGAACGCCCAGTAGGTTGGGCAATAGGTACCCCTGTGTAAAAGTAATTTCAATTGTAAATTGTGCCTAGAGACGCCAGAGATTGTAAGGGTTTGTGTAAGGTTGCCCTAAGCGAACTGTAAGAGATTAGTTAAAGTTGGAGAACATGTGAGCTCTTTTCTGTGTTCAACTGCAATATTGAGGTGCGCCTCTGGAAGGCTGTAAAGTGGTTGGCGCAAAGTGCTCTTAAACTGGATTATTCCAGTTCTTGTCTAAACATTGAGATTTTGCAAAATTTTGTAAAGTGGATCTGGTATCTCAGAATTTGTAAACTAAGTGCTTGAAGCCCCAAATTTGTAAAATTCCCTGATCTTGGGTTTTTCAATTCTTGTTTTCTAGATTGCTATTTGTGCCTGTCACTTTATTCTTTCACTAAGTGAAAAGTGGTTAAGTTTGTTTTTTGAAAAGAAATATAATCTATGTTAAAGTTTTATATTAATTTTTGATATTGTAGTTAGACCCATTCTACCCAGCATCTTCTTTCACCTCTGCGTTCCACGGATATCTCCGTAACAATAACAACAATAACAATAACAATAATAATAATAATAATCATAATAATAATAATATATACTTCTGTTCGAAGTTATCTACAGTTTGTTCCCAAAAGCTCTTGTTCATTACGGCACGTCTTATGCTCTTCTTTCTAGCTTCACTTGGGCTATAAAATAATAGCAAAATAGTCAACTGTATCATTTAAAAATAATAATAGTAAACAATGACGAATAGCTATTCGTGATAGTCAAACGTTAATAAAATATTCTAAATTTGTCAAGAGCTATCAACACGAAGTATTTCTTGCACGAGCCTGTCCTTCAGGCGGCATGTGTGCAGCAGGGAAAACTAAATTACTGTATTCAATTGTGTACATAGAGAACAAAACTACTAACATGAATGAATGGACGAATAAACTACCATTAGTCTTTCCTATTCCCACAACGGAACCTAATTCTTCGCTTTAGTTATTATTATAGAAACTTTTATTTCTCGAAATCACAAGACTTCTTATTTTAGTGCATCAAAGTGACTAATGGTATAAATTTTCATGAACTGGTTACAAGTAACGACAATAAAAATGTGCCGTAACTACATTTTTCTAACACTATAGTATTTGTAAAACGACTTTCCTTAAAAACACAGTAACAAGCATAATTTTTCAGAAGAGTTCAGTAAATAACAAATTACGCCTTCTGGGCATTACGAATGAAAATGATTTTGCCTTCTTATTAATGCTAGTTTTTGTTGACTTTTGAATTATCTTGTTTTCACCAGCTTTTTAGTATCAGGGATCGTAGTTCGTGTAGCAGATAGTCGAGGGACACATTTCACGTCTCTGTAAACCTATCCTCCTCCAAGGAGGCCCCTGAAGTAGGGAAGACATCGAAGGAAGTTAAAGCATTGGCAAGTAGACAACCACGTTGAAGAAGTTTCACGGATCCCTATGTTTCGATGGGAATGAGAGGAATTAAGTCAAGTAAGTAAGTAAGTAAGTAAGTAAGTAAGTAAGTAAGTAAGTCACTGCACACTGAAGTGAATGAGCTGTCTCCGCTCGCAAGCACAAACACCGCTGCTTAGCAGTAAACGCTGTGTTCAGAACAAAACTACAGGACAGTTGACGATGTGATTGATTATACCGTGCTTATAAACATAGGACCTTCCTTTTTTACGTGAAATCCGAACCAAGAATTGTATATGCATATCCCCGATTTCGAACCGCGGTCACCTTCGTTTGGTGGTGGTGATGGTGATAATTGTTGTTTTAAGACGAAATACTATTAGGCAACCATCCTCTATTACCACTAATCAGAAGGAAAATGCAAGAGGTTGGACTAGCTGTAACTACCCTGAAAGCTTGCAATGGTCTCATATAAGAAATTATATTTCCAGGACACTGGGCATCTACACTTTTGATCAGCGAGTCACACGTAACTTGCACACTTATGCTTGGGAATTCTTTCTAGTTTACATAATCATCTCCAAATACCGATTTAAAAAAATAAATGTACTGAGTGCAGTCTAATGCACCGATAACTTTATTTCAAACATAATTGTCTATCTCATTTGACCTTTATCCATGGTTCGTAAATCGGACGGAAAATTTAAACTTCGGTATGTCTACTGCATAAAGCTTTCGGCAACGCTCTTTGTAGTCCTACAGCCTAATTAATCTTATAGCCGATACGGATATGAAGTGGATAGTATGTAACAGTCCTACAGCCTACTGAATAGTGAACTCCACAAGCTTCTGCAACGCCTGTCTGGTATCCAGGATATGGAATAAAATCGAGGAAATATCGTCATACTTCGTCGTAAACCAACTCCTTCTCCACCACAAATGTATCTGTCAGATAATCGACACTGTTACCTTCAAAGCGCAACATTTTTGATCGACTGGGGTTAATACTCTTTCTCTACTTGTAACAAAACATTGTGCACGGTGCATTTACGAGGCTTGCCATGTCTAAAGTGAGATAAGTACAAATTAAGTATCCCTTGAAACATTTTTAAGTGTTTACTTATTGATTTAAGGCCGCATTCTTCTTTAGTGAACCGACATAAAGAGAGTCGCTTTAATTCACTACCTACGCTCGAAGTCAACACTAAAGATTCTAAGTGTTTACTCTTGAGCAAGCAGAAATCGCTTGTCAAGTAATCATTTGTATTTTATTCAATGAATGGTAAGTAAATACTTTAATTACTGCAAGTAAAAGCAAACACTTACTTTTGTGTTATGATCCAATGAATTTATTCTTAATTTATTATTTGCATATACAGTATGTGGCCAAAAAAACCAATACTGAAATTGCAAACGACACTGAACATCAAACAGTACTGAATGCAGCCACTGCAACAACAATAGATACAGCAAGATGGAGCCATAGCCCACACCGTGCGCGGTCACTAACTCTTCTGTATCAACACTTTGGAGATCGTTTCATTTCCCGTACTAGTTCTCGGATCTCATGTCCCCAAATGCCTACAAATGGAGCATACTAAAAGAATCTGTTTTTCGGTCAGATGACCCACCTAGGATGTTTCCAAATCATGAAAGAAGATACGGTAATGTTTTGTGTGTCCTTGCGGCAACCTGTCTTCATGAACTTGTACGACAGTCCACCCATACAGGGCCGTTACGAACAATGCGTGCGATGTGAGAGTACACATTTTGAACACATGCTGTACTGACACAGTGAGATACGTGTTGCCGTCGTCGCCTTTCATGTTATAACGTGTATCTTGATGTTCAGAGCATGTTTTTAATTTAAGTACTGTTTGTTTTGCAGCATACTGTATACTTGTACGATCTTCGTTTGACCTCTCTGAACATCTCCGCATTTGTTTCTACTTTCGTATAACTTGTACGGGTTATCCTTGTCCATACTCTCATTACAGATGCTTCCATTTATCTCTCACGTCCTTTTTCTCCAACGTCCATCTCTTACAACGTTATAACAAAGTGCTCTGGACAAAGGTTTTTGCAAAAAACAAAAAACAAAAACAAACAAAAAACAGCTCCCTATCCTTATGTCTGTTAGTAAGTTCCTTCTATATGCGAACGCTTTCTTTGCTAGCCCCGTGGTCTAGGTGAAGCGCGCCTGTTTTTTCCCCGGAAACCTCGGATACGACTCCCGGCCAGGTCATGGATTTTGACCTCAATTCGAGGGTTGATTGAAGTTCAACTCAGCCTATGTGAGAACAATCAAGGAGCTATCTGACGCTGAGTTAGCGGTCCCGGTCTACAGAACCAATAATAACGGGCAAGAGGATTCATCTCGATGACCACGCCTCTCCTTAAAATCTTCAAGCCTTTGGGCTGAGCAGCGGTCAATTGTTTACGCCCATCAGGGCTGTACTGTAGTATTACGGGGTTTGGTTTTATTCTTTGAATATGTTAATTCTTCTTTTGATTTCTTAGGTAGCAATGACACTATCATGATATGGATATTGTTTCACTTCTTCTATCTTTGAGTTTCCAGTTGTACTGTTTCAGCACAGTGCCCCGATGTTTTGGTAAGTATCAGTACTAAACAACAATGAAATTTCTGTAATTCTGTTAATACTGAGAACTGCACCCGGTTCTGTATGGCTCATTTTGCATCAATGACTTCAGAAATAAGCTACGTCATTGAGCTATATTACACTTATTTTATATTTTATTTTGGATATATTCTTCTGCTGTATTTTCAGCAACGTATCAACGCCATGCAGTAACTCCTCTGAATCCTTTGCCTACTGATCACACCTTGCCATCAGTTCTAAGAGAGTCTTTTCATATCCACATTAGATCTTCATGGCCTTCTCTGGCTGTGATTAATTCTTGAAGTGCTGACAGCGCAATTGAGTAGTATGAAGGTTACAATGCCAAACAAGTTTTCCCAAACCACATAGTTTAGTGTGGGAGTCATGAAATAAAAATAATAGATTCTCGCGAAATAATTACTTCCGAGTAGGTTGTATAACTAAGTGATCAGAGAGATTTTTCAGAGTTCTTAAGGAGATGTATCGGTAACTATAATTTCAACTACTGGATTAAAAATATCTGGGAAATTTTAAACTAAAAAAATGTATACGATAAAAACATGATGATTTCGAACTGTCAAGAAGCTCTAACGACTCTAGAATCCTTCAAAATTCAATATTAACTTTTGAACCCATGACCTTTGTGCCCTAATAACATTATGCATAATGTACCAAAATAATTAAAAGTTGGATTCTTGATAGCATGGATTTGACACGTGACGAGGGGGTGATTACCTTCGGTCCCACGCTCTGGGGTACGTGACGTCAACCACACGTGTCGACGGCGGAAGAATCTCAAGTAATTTTTATGAACTATTTCAAAGCGCGTGTACACGGCGTGACCCCGCCAAGTCAAAAAAATATAGTGCCTATCAAAGGAGGTCAATCATCTCACAAATCGAACCCGTAAAAGTTTTAAATGTCCATGAACACTACCATCAGAAATGTAGCAAGCATGTAGTCACTTTCAAAACTCTTGAAATTACGGTTTAGCTAAGTCAGAAAATTTAGAGAAATTTTCTTGGCGGCAAAAGGGGAGATCCGAAGAGAGGGGGTAACTGCTATAAATATGAAGGGACGCCATGACGAAGCTTCCTTCTCCGGCATTTGTGATACAAAGCGGACGAAATTGTTGAGCTGCTCTGCGAAATCAAATCAACGAAAGTAGACTGAGTTCGACTGCAGATTTTAGCCAGTGTGGCTAAGTCTTGACTCCATGGGGAGATAGTTTTCTTGAGAGAAATAAGTGTATCAGATAGGACGGTCAAAGTACTGAAATATTCTAATGTGATTAAGTAATTCGTGTGCGGGAATAATTATAATCCATCGTGTGCGCTCCGCAAACAAGTGAAGGGTATTTTCTTTTTTTTTTATGCTTTATTCCAGGAAACCTGAAGAAACACAATGATATGTACAGCCATGAATGTAAAAATGGCTAAATAAAATGCCAGGGTCACAGGTGAGCCCTAAGATGAATACTGGTGTGACTACATAAGGTAATGTGACTTTCCATCTTACTACCTCTTATATCTCGTATCGTGATTTCTAAAAGTGTATTTGCATGGGGATATACGACGCAGTGGTCGCCCTACTAAGTTTTGTAAATGTGAGAGTACGACTAAAAGAGTCATTTGTTTTATTTTCCACTTGGATAAATTTCTGAAGTCTTGCGAGTGCCATATAATGTTGTAAAAAGTTATTGAATAGGGTTCGGAAGTGATATCACGTCCAATGTAGATCGTCATCCGTGTGAGTGTACTGCCTATATTTTGTGATGTCAAAGTAAGATGTTCATTCGACGTAAAATTCTTCTGTCTGCAATTTTGACGTTAATAATAATCCATGGTCACTCATTTTCAATCGAGTGGAAGCGCGCTGTCGGGTGAACCTAGGGGATGAATTTGGTCACGGAGAGAAACGTTCTTTTTTAATGCCCATTTTAAACTGTGTCTGACTGACAAATAAAAGATCTAGTAGAATGTTTCAGTCATTTCTCGTAAAAAAAATCAAGTTATTAAATACGATATCATTTATGCAAAGTTATTCATGAGTAATGCATTGTGCGATATTAGATGTTGGGATTTCTAGTGAGGATTTTATTCCAGTTCTTTGTCGATGATAATTGTGGAGCTGGGAAACAGAGGTTAGTTTGTGAATCAGGTTGGACCTGTCATTGAAGCCGGGATACGGAAGCCCGAGGAATGTTTTATATGAGTTGAGATGAGATGTGCGAATCAGGTTAGAGTCCTGTCATTGAAGCCGGGATATGATAATCCGAGGAATATTTTATAATGTTGGGAATGGAAAGAAATTCATAGAAATCCATAGCGGTATAATTGGCGACGCGTATAATTAGTGTGGGCATCTTGAAGCATATCTGTACATTTTGTTGGTTAGAATATCGTATTTGTTTAATCATGTCGGCAGAGTTTAAAGGGAGCATTTTGAGAAGTCAGTCAGGTAGAACGAACCGGGTGGTTTATGTAACTGCCGAGCGAGCATGGGGTGAGAGACCTAAGCGGACAGCGGGGATAATAACGGGAATAGGAGTGGAGTTGAGATTGTACTGTATTCTCGGCCAGGGGATATGTTAAAATGCTGGATTTAGTTGAAAAATCATAGCCGGTAATGATCTAAGTATTGTGAAATACTGTAATTGGGGACGTAATGAACATTGGAAACCATGAACTTTGAGTATAAGGAACAGAGTAACCCAATTTCAAGGTTGTCCAAAATATAGAGCGATGGTCGTGATGATCGATTTGTCTGTGAGGGGTGTGCAAAATTCATAATGGTAATGACGAGATATGACATCGTAATTATATGGCGAGTTGTTTGGTTTGTACGTAGATTATTAGGATATCCAAGTGTTAATAACGGTTAGGATTAGATTAGATTTTAAAGTGTGATATCACGATACGAGATATATATAGCTGGACATGAATGATGTAACAAATTCTTTCCAGCCAGATAAACATCGCAATATTGAATTCACATCACAGCTGCCTAGAAAGTTGTGAAGAAACCAGAGTCCGTGGAGATAAAATTTACTGTTCTTTAACATTTCGATAAATCATTTAAATTTATTAAATTATTAAATTCAGTGAAACCGCATTTTGAAATAACTTTAATCAAGCGAATAACTTGGAGATGCATTCTGGAAATTTTAATTTGTTGTCTGGGGAATATTAAAAAATAAAGTAAAGATAAAAGGGACATATCCGAAGGAAATGGATTTTCTGCCACAATGTTTGTGAGCATTGCTATTGTTGTAATTATTGAACTTTGATTGATTGAGCAGTGAATGTGCTGGGGATAGTAAAGTGGTACTTTGGTCATCAACCGATGTAACTTAATTGTGTTTAGCCTTCAGCCTAGAAACTTGGATGGTCAGGGGGTCATCAACCTCAGTGACTTAGATTAGGGCCATATGCCATTGTAGCATCATTTCCTTGCGGTCATCATCCACAATGACTTTAAAGTAACTTAGAAGATTAGATGTCGGTCCATGACATAGACGCAGGTCACATCGATTCAATTAAGGGTCCATGCCGTAGAACCACTGTGTGGCACACACCGATTGGACGGCCTTAATTATACTCAGAGTCCAGAGTTCGTGTTACGAGGGCTGGACCATAACGAATCACTATGATGGTACATGTGGTCTCACATGGAAGCCGAATTTAAGGATTTCCAGACTTTCCTTTCTTAAATGATTAATAATTGAGACAATGGTTTCTAGTAAGAATGCCCATCAGGCAATTACGTTAAAGTCTCACACCAGTGTTCTGACATTTATGTAAAAATGATTGTGGTGTCCAGTGGACACAATCGACTATGACATCGTTGACAAAGTAAATTACTTCATTTCCCTGAATAAATAGGAATATTTTAAATAGACCTTTCATTCCAGTAGATAGATTAGAATTAATGAACCCTACCTTTACCTCAGCAAGTGACGAAGAACCCGAAACGACCCAAGAGACAGATCTCATGAGCTTTGCTGATAGGTAAGGAAGGTAGGTATCCCTCAATATGGACCTAAAGGGTTCATTAAAATGTCGCACCAACGATGGGGCATTAGTCACGATAACGATGAGGGAACCTAAGTCACGATAACGATAACGATATTTTGGAAAAATCGTGTACTAGAGGAAAAGAGAAATAATGTTGAGGCTATGCCACATTATGGATGATAAAATCGTGCGCCAGAGTTGATAGTGAACTCGAAGAAATAGATAAACGCTCGATGAGTAAGGCTAGGAGATACCACTATGAGAATAATTTATCTGCTGAATGAAAGGTATAATTTAAGTGTGTTAGAGTAATTTCCCAAATTTTTGAATACTGGTTTGAGTGTTTTGGCTGATCACTTTGATCGAGTGAACATTGAATTTCACATTTTATTAAATAAAATTTTTTAGAGAATGTTGCATTAACAATGTGATGTGTTGGATAGGAGGATGTTGTGATGTTTATCGTTGTAGTCTTATTATACGCCGTTGAAGTCTCGGGCTCACCGATGACCTATCTTTTTCTGTTAAATACAGTATGTTTATGCAGGAGGGAGAATTGGCCCAAGGGCAGGTGGCCCAAATGATCAAGGACTTAATGGAGAGGATGGAAAATAATAAGAAGGACTTTATGGAGAGAATGGATGCCGATAGGAAGGACTTAAGTGAGAGTGTAAAATCTATTAACAATGAGTTAAAAGGTATGAAGGAAGTTGTTCAAAATGTTGGCATTAAAGTGCAGGACACGCAGGATAGTTGTAAGGAAGCTAGCGTTGATATTAGGAAGGACATTGGTGACTTTAAACATGAAATAAATCAGCAGTTTATAGAAACTCGCGAGCTACATCGTGTTCTTAGTGAAAATCAGGACATAATTAGAGGAGACCTCGATAGGCACGTCAACGAAAGTAGGGAACTACATCAGCAGTTGATGTCAGATCAAGCTGAGCTTAAGGCCGATCTGAAGACAGAGGTAGAGAAGTTCAACATCATGCGTGAAGACGATAAGTCAAAGGTCTTCACAGCAATGAATGAACATAAGGAAATGTTGTGTAAAGAGATAGCCGTCGTAAATGACAAAGTAGACCAGGTAGCCGAAGACGTGAAGGCAACTGTAGACCAGCGTATTGAGGCCATTGACTTTAAATTAATCCAGATGAATAAAGAGGATATGAGAAAATTAGGTACAACTCAGGAAGAAACGGCTAGGAGTATTGAGGAGGTACAAGCAGATATTGAGGAACTAGGAAAGGATTTAGGCGATACAAGGGTAGACCTATCGAAACAACTTAAAGATACCCAAGATAAGGTCATAACACTGAGCGATGAGTTGACATCTGTTCATGAGGCTCTTAAGGGGGAAGTTAGTGCCCGGAAATTGGAACTGGATGGGTTAGTGAACAATATCGTAGGAGTCCAGGCCAAGATAGAGGAAGTGGTTAGTAAATCTCGCCGCACCTCAGATATGTCGTTCAGTTGCCCTAGCAACGCTAGTAGTCCCATACATCCTGCAGGGAACGGACACTTTGACAATTCTACCCATTCTCAGGGGCAAAACGTCACTAATGTTATAAACATGATTCGTCTTAAGGAAGATCAGCCTAAGAAATTCGATGGCAGTGGTACCCAGACGCCAAAGGGTTTTCTTAGAGAACTTAGAGAGTATATTCGCGATAATAGGATACCTGAAGAGAGGCAACTAAGGACTGTGGAACGGTACCTAGACGGAGTTGCGTCGCTGTGGTTCAAAGGTTTCCGATATAGCTTTGACACGTTCGAGGAATTTCAGACCGCATTTTTGGGCAAATTTTGGAATTCTGAGATTCAGCAGAACCTAAGGCTAGAGTTATATAGTCGCCGGTATAACACAGCAGGACCGCCGAAATTTTCGCTTTACTTTACCGAACAATTAGTTAAGTTCAAGGAACTGGAATCAGCCCCAAGTCAGCAAGAACTAGTTCAGGCTATCCAGAAACAGTTCCCAGCGGATATCCAGAGAATATTAATTGCTGCGAAGGTCGAAACCCCGATGCAGGCAGAATTGATATTGCGACAGCTGGACCAGACCCATTCGCATCAATCAGCCCCGCGAATAGTCAGGCATTCAGAGCCCCAGGTGAATGTCGTAAGTCACAGCCAGGAGAGCGCGCCAGATAGGGAAGTTTCACGAGCACCGAGATATGAGAATGAGGGGCGGCGGTTCGACACCAGGCCATACCAAGGTAGGAAGAACTGGGAACAGCCCAGATACCATCACGAAGAGTGGGACAGACGCCGAGAACAATGGAGAAGAAACCAGGGTCGATACCAGGGGAACTCAGACCTAAGACGAAGGAACCCACGCGGGAATGAAGGCAACAGAAGAGGGGACGGTTACGAAAATTCCAGACGTTCTGACCGTTGCCACGGGCCTGAAGAGAGAAGGAGAGAAGGGGACCAGTATTTGAGAGAGCTGAGGTCAGGTACCGGACAGGACAAATGGAAGGACAGCATCCAACGAAGGGAAGTCAACACTGACTGTGTAGGAGCTCAAGACATGTCCCATACTGGAGCTATCCGAAAAACCTACCACCAGGATAGGGAATTAAACCCTAACGCGCCTCATTTCGACGAAAATCTGAATTCGTCAAATGAGCGGAAAAAAAACACGCCAAATTTCCAGTAGTGGTTACGAGACAGGATTCCCACACACAGCCTGAATATGTTTCTCGCGACGGCTGGATAGTAGCCCAGATTGACTCCTGGATTATACAACCAGATGAATTAGTGGAAGACCACCTCAGACAGGAGGTTAGGAAAATAAGAGAGCTACCAATCATTAATGTCAGGATATGCAATTTTAAGGTGAGCTGTTTATTGGATACAGGCGCCAGCATCAGCTTAATTTCACAAAATTTCTTTAACGAATTGTCTACTCGGAAGAAATTGCCAGAAATTCCTGTAGCAAATATCAAAATTAGAGGAGTCATTCCCGACAAAACTGCCATTTGTAAAACGCAGACATTTTTGGATTTGCAGATAGGAGACATGACATTTTCGCATCCTTTTGTCATAATTTCAAAGCTGCACTATAATGTTATTCTGGGGGCAGACTTCATTTGTGAAAGTAATGCCGTCATCGATTTAGGAAGGAGAGAGGTGAAATTTAGGAAGGATGACGGACCGGAATTAGTAGCTCTAAACGAAGAATCATTGGGTCAGACTGGGAGAAGAATGTGTGAGGAAGAAGTCCATTTCACTACCGTTTCTAAGGAGGCAGAAGAGGAGATAGAACAGGGAACAGAAGAGGTCAATCAGGAAGAGTGGGATGTCCTCGAGACTGAATTGGGAAAGGCTGTAGAAGATTTGATAAATCAGAAAGTATCAGAATGCCCAGGGACGGCGGAAGAGAAGATGAAGTTGAGGGAACTACTTCTCAAATATCAGGATGTATTCGATTCAAAGCCAGGATGCATTCCAAATTTCAAATATGTGTTGGCTGTAAATAGTTGGGAGCCGTTCAAACGTAGGCCGTATCCCATTCCGGAGAAACATCGCCAGGAGGCTGGAAAAATTATTAAAGAGATGGAAGAAAGTGGGTTGATTTCCAAGGCAAATACACCATTCGTTAATTCCTTAGTTACCGTTCAGAAGCCCGACGGGTCCCTGAGGGTATGCCTCGATGCAAGGGTCGTAAATGACAGACTAATCCCTGAAAATGATAGAGCTCCTCCCATCAAAGAAGTTATTAGGAGGTTTAGGGGCAAGCGCCGCTTCACTAATATTGATCTGACCTCGTCGTATCATCATATAATGCTCGATGAGAAGTCAAGATTGTTTACTGGATTCCTGTATGACCAGCACACGTATGTTTTTAACCGTCTCGCGTTTGGGATAAAAAACGCCGGTGCAGCTCTCATACGCGCCCTAGATCGCAACCTCACCGAACAGGTTAAGGCCATAACTACGCGCTATGTCGATGACATATTGCTTTCGTCGAAGGATTTCGAGGAAAATCTTCAACATCTCGAGTTGCTACTCGAAAATCTCAGGGTGGCTGGTTTTAAGATCAACTTGAAAAAATCAAATTTCGGACAGGAGGAAGTTCTCTTCTTAGGACACATCATTGATGGTGAAGGAGTACGCCCTAACCCAGTGAAATTGCAGGCAATTGACAACTTTCCAAGGCCTATCAAGGTAAAGAACGTCCGACAGTTCTTGGGTATGAGTCAATTTTTCAGTGATCACTGTCCAAATTATACGGAGGTTGTGGCTCCATTGCAAGATTTGCTAGTAAAGAACAATCGATGGAAATGGTCTAGGGAACATGAGATCTCGTTTCGGGATACTAAGGAGATGTTAGCTAGAAGTGTGAAGCTAGGGTACCCGAATTTCGATAAGGCCTTTATCTTGCAAACTGATGCTTCCACCGTAGGGATTGGTGCAGTTTTATACCAAGAGGAAGGAGAAGAACCCAAGAAGAAGAACTACTTGGCATTCTTTAGCCGTAAACTTAGGAAACACGAGCTAAAATACAGTGTCACTGAATTAGAAATGCTTGCAATTGTTCAATCACTACAGCACTGGAGAAAGATGATTTTTGGATTCCCTATAACCATTAGGACGGATCACAAGGCCTTGACCTTTGTGATGAAGACGGTAGTTGCTAGCGAGAGAGTAGCTAGGTGGGCACTGTTTATCCAGCAGTTTGATCTGACCATCGAGCACTGTTCAGGAATGTCAAATGTCCTGGCGGATGCCCTAAGTCGAAACCCAAACGATAACGAACATGAGGTGAACTTCGTGGAGTTAACTGACGAAGATAGAACCTTTCTAAATGAGCTGACACGATTACCAGAATGTCAACGACAGGACCAGTTCTGTGGCAGGTTAATTTCGTTGTTGAAGGGAGAACTTCCACATGACGACCCAGGACGTGGAGAAGTTGAGAAGCTAGCTGAGAGCTATTTGTTTGTCGACAACACCTTGTTGAAATTCATAGACAAGGATCACACTAAATCTCGAATTGTGGTACCACCACCACTTAGGAAGGGTCTTATATGGCATGCCCATAGGATAACCGGTCATGGTGGGATTGACAAGGTCACCGCCACCCTTCAGGAAACGTTCACCTGGGTTCATCTACGAGAAGACGTGAGAAGCCTTGTAATTACATGTGACACATGCCAGAGAGTTAAGGCGAACCCGTACCTCATTCGACAGGCGCCGATACCTCTCTTACCAGCTAAACCTCGTGAATTGTTCGCGATGGATATTTACGGAGTCCTTCCCAAGTCACGTAGAGGGAATAGATACGTCTTGGTAACCGTGGACGTATTCTCTAAGTTCACATCGTTATGTCCATTACAGAAAGCAAACACTAAATTGGTATTAAGAGCTATAAATAGGACCATAATTCCAACTATGGGGAAGCCCATGTTTTTGTTAACGGACCACGGTACACAATTTACCTCAGCTCAATTTAAACAGGAGTTGCAAAGGCTTGAAATTCGACATATTCTTAGTTCAGTTCGCCATCCGGAGGGAAACCCGTCAGAGCGAATTATGCAGGTCATTGCGAAGTTCTGTCGGATCTTCTGTGCTCAAGAGCATTGGAGATGGATGGATGTGTTACCTATCATAGAAGATTGCGTGAATAACACAATCCACGAATCTATAGGATGCGTCCCAAATGTGGTTCACTCCGATATTTATCCTTTGAGACCATGGCACGCAGTGGTGAAGTGTCCGAGCGACCCACGGCCGACTCAAGCGATGCGCATTGAAGAGACAGCTAGGCATCTTCGTCAGCAAGCTGACCGACGTTTGAGACGCGTCAAAAATAAGAGATTCCATCGGCCCTTGAAAGAAGGCGAATATGTGCTTGTTCGTAAACCCGCTCTTTCAAAACCTGAGGACAAGTACTACGCGAAGTTTGCACCGTTGTATATGGGTCCATTTAAAGTCATCCAGAGTTTCCGAAATAATTCCTATAAAATCCAGTCGTTAGATGGACGCTCTGAGGCTATTTTCAATGCAGCCAACTTGAAGGTTTATCACAAACCTGAAGATATGGCAGACCAGGAAGTTAACCTCATTGAATCAGTGGTGGATCAAGATGTGGAACCGCTCGAAGAAAAGCAGGATGACCCACTGAAACGATGTAGGGAATGCAGGCAAGTCCCAGACTCTGTGATATTGAGAGCATTTGAGGAGTATTGGAATCTTACAGAGAAAACCCCGATAGAACAGGGAGAATTTGAGGAAGGTTCTGAGGAGGAAGACTTTGACAGCGAGGAAGACTTTGACGGCGACGAAGGGATAAATAGCGCAGTCGAAAATTCAGTGGAGAACTACCAGGAAGCTGAAGGCATCAACCAGTATCCGTACGCCAGAAGATGACCAACTGCATAAGAGAGAAGAAAGGAATTTATGTTCAAAGGTCATGTTTCATCAGACGTCAAAATTAGAAATTTCGCCATCTGGAGTATTTAAAGGAAATTCCTTGTCACTGCGCGAAAGGAATTCGTGTCTTGGGGGAAATATGAACCCATGACCTTTGTGCCCTAATAACATTATGCATAATGTACCAAAATAATTAAAAGTTGGATTCTTGATAGCATGGATTTGACACGTGACGAGGGGGTGATTACCTTCGGTCCCACGCTCTGGGGTACGTGACGTCAACCACACGTGTCGACGGCGGAAGAATCTCAAGTAATTTTTATGAACTATTTCAAAGCGCGTGTACACGGCGTGACCCCGCCAAGTCAAAAAAATATAGTGCCTATCAAAGGAGGTCAATCATCTCACAAATCGAACCCGTAAAAGTTTTAAATGTCCATGAACACTACCATCAGAAATGTAGCAAGCATGTAGTCACTTTCAAAACTCTTGAAATTACGGTTTAGCTAAGTCAGAAAATTTAGAGAAATTTTCTTGGCGGCAAAAGGGGAGATCCGAAGAGAGGGGGTAACTGCTATAAATATGAAGGGACGCCATGACGAAGCTTCCTTCTCCGGCATTTGTGATACAAAGCGGACGAAATTGTTGAGCTGCTCTGCGAAATCAAATCAACGAAAGTAGACTGAGTTCGACTGCAGATTTTAGCCAGTGTGGCTAAGTCTTGACTCCATGGGGAGATAGTTTTCTTGAGAGAAATAAGTGTATCAGATAGGACGGTCAAAGTACTGAAATATTCTAATGTGATTAAGTAATTCGTGTGCGGGAATAATTATAATCCATCGTGTGCGCTCCGCAAACAAGTGAAGGGTATTTTCTTTTTTTTTTATGCTTTATTCCAGGAAACCTGAAGAAACACAATGATATGTACAGCCATGAATGTAAAAATGGCTAAATAAAATGCCAGGGTCACAGGTGAGCCCTAAGATGAATACTGGTGTGACTACATAAGGTAATGTGACTTTCCATCTTACTACCTCTTATATCTCGTATCGTGATTTCTAAAAGTGTATTTGCATGGGGATATACGACGCAGTGGTCGCCCTACTAAGTTTTGTAAATGTGAGAGTACGACTAAAAGAGTCATTTGTTTTATTTTCCACTTGGATAAATTTCTGAAGTCTTGCGAGTGCCATATAATGTTGTAAAAAGTTATTGAATAGGGTTCGGAAGTGATATCAGTCCAATGTAGATCGTCATCCGTGTGAGTGTACTGCCTATATTTTGTGATGTCAAAGTAAGATGTTCATTCGACGTAAAATTCTTCTGTCTGCAATTTTGACGTTAATAATAATCCATGGTCACTCATTTTCAATCGAGTGGAAGCGCGCTGTCGGGTGAACCTAGGGGATGAATTTGGTCACGGAGAGAAACGTTCTTTTTTAATGCCCATTTTAAACTGTGTCTGACTGACAAATAAAAGATCTAGTAGAATGTTTCAGTCATTTCTCGTAAAAAAAAATCAAGTTATTAAATACGATATCATTTATGCAAAGTTATTCATGAGTAATGCATTGTGCGATATTAGATGTTGGGATTTCTAGTGAGGATTTTATTCCAGTTCTTTGTCGATGATAATTGTGGAGCTGGGAAACAGAGGTTAGTTTGTGAATCAGGTTGGACCTGTCATTGAAGCCGGGATACGGAAGCCCGAGGAATGTTTTATATGAGTTGAGATGAGATGTGCGAATCAGGTTAGAGTCCTGTCATTGAAGCCGGGATATGATAATCCTAGGAATATTTTATAATGTTGGGAATGGAAAGAAATTCATAGAAATCCATAGCGGTATAATTGGCGACGCGTATAATTAGTGTGGGCATCTTGAAGCATATCTGTACATTTTGTTGGTTAGAATATCGTATTTGTTTAATCATGTCGGCAGAGTTTAAAGGGAGCATTTTGAGAAGTCAGTCAGGTAGAACGAACCGGGTGGTTTATGTAACTGCCGAGCGAGCATGGGGTGAGAGACCTAAGCGGACAGCGGGGATAATAACGGGAATAGGAGTGGAGTTGAGATTGTACTGTATTCTCGGCCAGGGGATATGTTAAAATGCTGGATTTAGTTGAAAAATCATAGCCGGTAATGATCTAAGTATTGTGAAATACTGTAATTGGGGACGTAATGAACATTGGAAACCATGAACTTTGAGTATAAGGAACAGAGTAACCCAATTTCAAGGTTGTCCAAAATATAGAGCGATGGTCGTGATGATCGATTTGTCTGTGAGGGGTGTGCAAAATTCATAATGGTAATGACGAGATATGACATCGTAATTATATGGCGAGTTGTTTGGTTTGTACGTAGATTATTAGGATATCCAAGTGTTAATAACGGTTAGGATTAGATTAGATTTTAAAGTGTGATATCACGATACGAGATATATATAGCTGGACATGAATGATGTAACAAATTCTTTCCAGCCAGATAAACATCGCAATATTGAATTCACATCACAGCTGCCTAGAAAGTTGTGAAGAAACCAGAGTCCGTGGAGATAAAATTTACTGTTCTTTAACATTTCGATAAATCATTTAAATTTATTAAATTATTAAATTCAGTGAAACCGCATTTTGAAATAACTTTAATCAAGCGAATAACTTGGAGATGCATTCTGGAAATTTTAATTTGTTGTCTGGGGAATATTAAAAAATAAAGTAAAGATAAAAGGGACATATCCGAAGGAAATGGATTTTCTGCCACAATGTTTGTGAGCATTGCTATTGTTGTAATTATTGAACTTTGATTGATTGAGCAGTGAATGTGCTGGGGATAGTAAAGTGGTACTTTGGTCATCAACCGATGTAACTTAATTGTGTTTAGCCTTCAGCCTAGAAACTTGGATGGTCAGGGGGTCATCAACCTCAGTGACTTAGATTAGGGCCATATGCCATTGTAGCATCATTTCCTTGCGGTCATCATCCACAATGACTTTAAAGTAACTTAGAAGATTAGATGTCGGTCCATGACATAGACGCAGGTCACATCGATTCAATTAAGGGTCCATGCCGTAGAACCACTGTGTGGCACACACCGATTGGACGGCCTTAATTATACTCAGAGTCCAGAGTTCGTGTTACGAGGGCTGGACCATAACGAATCACTATGATGGTACATGTGGTCTCACATGGAAGCCGAATTTAAGGATTTCCAGACTTTCCTTTCTTAAATGATTAATAATTGAGACAATGGTTTCTAGTAAGAATGCCCATCAGGCAATTACGTTAAAGTCTCACACCAGTGTTCTGACATTTATGTAAAAATGATTGTGGTGTCCAGTGGACACAATCGACTATGACATCGTTGACAAAGTAAATTACTTCATTTCCCTGAATAAATAGGAATATTTTAAATAGACCTTTCATTCCAGTAGATAGATTAGAATTAATGAACCCTACCTTTACCTCAGCAAGTGACGAAGAACCCGAAACGACCCAAGAGACAGATCTCATGAGCTTTGCTGATAGGTAAGGAAGGTAGGTATCCCTCAATATGGACCTAAAGGGTTCACTTTTAGTCTAATGCTTAGATGCATTCGTGAAAGTGGCAAAGCACAATTCAGTAAAGATGATACGGCTACCAGAACGTGAAGGGATTCAGAACGTTGAATGGGATTATAATTATGCTGGCCAAAGATGGCTCTCAGGGCTTATTCATAGGAGGCTGTATTCGCCCTTCCTGTAGACTAGTTAAGGAGAAGATCAAAGAATGCTTGATGAACGGTCATGATAAGTACTGAAAATCGATTGAAGGATTCAAGTGTGCAACATTTTATGCACAGGTCCAAATAGATGTAGGGCTAACATACTAATTCACATGCGAAGAAGTAGTATGATATGCTCGCTTTTAATGGCGTGTGGCCACTGAAGAGGCTTGGTGCATGTCTTCCGAGTTAACTCCCTATAGGCGACCTGCACGTCTGTGAGGATGGGGCCCTAGCTGTGATGAATTCTAATGCTGAAAACGGCACACACAGCCTCTGAGGCATTGGAATTAACCAATGAAAGTTAAAATCCCCGACCAGGCCGGGAATCGACCCATGGGACCCTCTGGACCAAAGGCCAGCATGCTAACCATTCAGCCATGGAGCCAGACATTGTGAAATAAATGGGCATCTATTCAAGACTGGAATTGCTGTGATTCCCTCCTGCCTAAGATGTCTTAAAGCAGATAAAGCAGCTAATCACATAGGTCTATTTTGCGAATGTGAAGCCCTGGCCATATTCAACACGGTAGGCCTAGTTAGTAATGTTTAAATTTACTCGGCAAAATTAAGGCCTTCGGGCCTTCTCTTCTATCTAACCAGGCACTGAAATATAAGTATATTACACTGTATTACTTTACAATAATTAGAGTAAATTTACAATAATTAGATTAAATATAGATTAAAATAAGTTAATAATACAAAAATGAGAGTGATGAAATTAAATTAAGTTGGAATAAATTAAATTAAATACGAGGAAAAATTCTTAAAACTGATATTCTACATGTAAGAAATAGGTAGTGCATAAAATTTAACAATATTTGAAAAATAAAACGATTAAGAATTTTAACCTAATCTTCTACCAGGGCATCTATGACAATAGAGTAGCAGCATCATGTTTACATATGATCCTTATTGATGCATGAAATGTATCTAAAGTGCTTCTTTGAAAATAGGAATAGCGCATTACCCTCTGGTACTTTCAGGAAGTAGGTTCCACTCGCAACAGACAATTGCTGTAATTGAATGATCGTAAATGGCAGTTCTATGGTAAGTAAAGCAAGAATGAAATTATTAGTAGACCTAGTGTTAAGACTGTGATGGGATGAGATGAGGAGGTATTTGAAATATGAAGTAAATTAAAATGGCTGTGAAGGCCTACTTTGTGAATGTGAAGCCCTGGCCATGTTAAACAGGGTGTCTTCTCAAAATGATGTCAGACTTAAGGAGGTTGTTTTAAAATGGTACAGTCGCATGTTATGTAGAAGTAGTACAAAAATATTAATCTCATGAACTGTTTACAGTACTGGTATGAAATTTTAATGAAATCTAATTTTAGTCATCTTATTCCGCCGCCCTTCTTGAAACCAACCCTATGCGGAGAGATGTATTCGCACGTTTCTGTGGTGTTTGATAGTGTGATGTGTTTTATGTGTATATGAAAAGGAGTCTGCTTGGTCAGTCACAAACACCCAGTCCTCGGGTCAGAGGAATTAAGCAGACGCAATTAAAATACCCGACCCCAGCTAGAATCGAAGCCAGGATCCTCTACTCAAAGGCCTCAACGTTGACCAAAGCTCATATTAGTATTCTAAAGAAGTTATAGGATTAATTTTATTTTTTACCATAATATGTGCTTATATATTATTTTAAGCTGACCACATATCTAATTCATTTTAGTGTTTCTTGCGTGTAGACCGACTGAATATCCCAAATTATTTATTAAATCATTTAAGCAACAATTATGACTTTTAAAGAAATCGTGTGCATTACTTTATAGAAGGAATAGAAAGCAAGCAGTTGTACGTTGTCTTTGATATCCTGGTCACGGGTACGGAACTTCCGAACTTACGTGCTATCCGAGCAAGTGGGATGTGACCTTTCATGTTGAAACTCCCACATGCATTAGGCCAGTATTCGAAGGCGGGAATACAGCGATAATGTCTCTCGGCAATCCCACCTTCAAGTAGTAATATGTATAGGATGGTTCATGGCGGAATACTACTCCTTAATCTAAGAGAATTTTCAGCACAATAAATCCTATAGAAACCCGGACCTCATTCCTAAAGTTTGAAAACTCTTTTCTCTTTACTTTGAGGATTTAAATAAAACAATATATAAAGGATAAGTATTTCAGAAATAACCTTTACTGTTGACTACTACTCTGAAGTTAGTGATTAAAGATAGTAGCTACGGCGAGTGACCATGTAGTTTATAAACAATGAGGGCAAGCTTATCGAAAGAGCCAGTGATATTTTTGAAAGTGTTTTGTAAACACTCTGAGACAGTTTCAAGTCGATTAACAATCGAACTGTAAACTCTTCAGTCCTTAGAAATGATTAGATTTATTACAATTATTCTGGGCAGTGCGAAAGAGTATTCTTATCTATACCTATACTGGTATATAAAATAAGAGTTTTGTCTGTACATTGCTCAGAATTTGAAAAGAATGGTATTTCTGTATCGGTCATGTCCAGAGGAACAAGGAAATGTACTTTTTACTTTTCCGTAATTTCTGTCTGTCTGTCTGTCTATCTGTATGTATGTACACGTATCTCGAGAAAATGGCTGAAGATAATTTAATGAAACTCGGTCTGCAAAGTCAGGGGATGAGCCACTACAATCTAGGCTATAAATAATCATTTTATTCACGCCGAATGAAATGGTAGTTAGGGGAAGGCCTAAAATTTAATTCTCAAATATTTATATTATTAATGGTCCTATCGATAAATACTACATAACTAAAGTTATATAGAATTATATTTCCGATCATTTATTTCATACATTTTTACCGTACCGGCTATGATAACAGAGATATTCATGAATTTCTATTTTTGTCGCGAAGTCCATATCAACGCCGAGCCACGAGAAAATGCGTTAACAGAATTGAATGAAAATCAGTATATAGAGTCGGGGAATAATAAACTAAAGTCTAAGCTATAAACAGTTGTATTCATCCTGGATGAAATTGTAGTTTAGGGGAAGGCGCCTAAAATTTAATTTTTAAATACCTATGTTTTTGGTCCTATCAAAAAGTGCTACATAACAAAAGTTATAGAGAATATAATTTCCTATCATTTATGTTTTATTCAGTTTTACCGTACCGACTATGATAAGAGTGGTATTTGAGAGTCGGAAGAAAACTAAATGTGAAGGCCTACAATATCGAAAGCGCATAACATTGATCAACAATAACATTGCATTGACCATTGTTTGTTGTGATGTTCTTTGTCTCTTATGCAGCCACTCAACTCCGATAGATGGGATTACTGCTGCGTACCGAGTATTACAGCCTGACTGGATATTGGCGGGAAATAGCTGAGGAGTTGAAAAACGTCCTTCTTTAGCATGCCATTCCTCTGGTTCATACATTTTCTGATACTGCTGGTACGTAACACAGTGGTTCATTATAGTATTCCAGCTATTCGGTCCCTACTCTGACGTGCTGTTTTGAATGAGCTGTGTGCACACTTAAGGCAGAGGCTCACTTAGTAGTAGTAGTAATTTGACCTGGTCTAGAATTACAATTTAGGCCTATTCCAAGTTATAGCACTCTAATTCACTAAATAACTCAAAATTTAATCCTAAAAGAGCCTTTTCTCAAGAAAAGCTTCTTCCTCTTTACTTTTATTAAATTCCACATTCATTTTATTCCAAATTAGCAGTGAAGAGGAGGTTTCTTCTCTGGCTTGGAGGAAAAAATTTGCCCGCTGAAAAAGACGAAGAGTGTCCACGGATCATGGCTGTCTGCGGATTGGTCATTCCGCCGAAGCATTGCTTTTAATCGTGCCATTCCTACTGACGTCGTTGTAATGACCTGTGTTCATTAGAGTTGGGAAATGGCAGGTGGAGAGTGCGTGTCTCTCATTATAATGAAAACTCCACAACCTGATTGTGACTGATGGTAGGCAAGCGGGCCTACCATTACAATGAAAATTTTCTAACCCAGTCTTCATATGAGAAAAGACGTTTAATGACTTCCCCGTCGCATTTCTAGGGTTACGTTAAGAGCTACGCAATTTAATATATTCTTGCTCACAATGTGTACACTACCTAACCTAGAATTCTGTTTACAATGTAGAATTCCGTAGCGAAGCACGGGCACATCAGCTAGTAGTATATATCACAAAGAACATTACCCTAAATGAAGGAAGCAATTACGCAATTCACAACCCATTTTGTGTTCTACTGGACTGAGAAAGAAGTGAGCAGTGACTATGGGTTAACTAAAATAAACATTTTAGAGGATGGTCGAAAGTAAATTTTAACCCACATTTTTTCTGCCTTTACCGGGCGAGTTGGCCGTGTGGTCAAGGGCACGCGGCTGTGAGCTTGCATCCGGGAGATAGTGGGTTCGAATCCCACTGTCGGCAGCCCTGAAGATGGTTTTTCGTGGTTTCCCATTTTCACACCAGGCAAATGCTGGGGCTGTATCTTAATTAAGGCCACGGCCGCTTCCTTCCTACTCCTAAGCCTTTTCTATCCCATCGTCGCGATAAGACCTATCTGTGTCGGTGCGACATAAAGCAACTACCAAGTAGAAAATGCTGTCTTGTGTTTCCTGAGAAGAGTTACTGTCCCTCCAACCAGCCTTAAATTCATTGCAGAACCATAAATGAAATCCGGACCTGTCAAGCTGTCAGAAATCGCTCTAACCCCAAGGTCACGACTACGGACAAAGAGGGAAAATACAAGATGCCAGCAGCCAGTGGATCAGTGTAGACCCACCCTCAGAAGTTTGCGGGTTCGATTCCGGTTGAGGTAGCCAAATTTTGAAGGGCGATGTAAAATCGGGTGTAGGTAAATTGTGTCCCATGTGGAGTCTTCATCGGTTGTTATGATTTTTAGGGACATTAGTTGCATCCCACGAAGGGCGTGTCAATTTCATTTTTAGCAAACTAACTAAATATAAAGTATTTAGAATTCATCAATAAGGAATACGGAGTATATTCTCAACAATAAATTATTTCAAGATTCCATTTTGTAAATACTACTGCATTTGCGCACCTTCCAAAAGAAGCCAAATGTAAGCTAATATTATTTTAAAGACATTGGCAGTGGTTTGCACATATATGTAACAGTAGTACTGAATGACACAAACACTTTAACAATACCACTAACACAGACAAGACTTGTCGTTGTCAATGTCGGCCTTAAGGCTGTTGATAGGAAGGAGAAGGTTTACTCAAAATTCAGTATGCTTATCTCCATCCACTCGGTTTCTACGTCTTAAATTGTATGTCTTGTATATCTAACCCTTAGTCCCCTTCCAGATACGGGGTGTGGGATGAGGTGACATGAAATTATATGGCATGTTTATGCTAACAACTTTTGCACTTCCGTACAAGTTGTTAAAGGATTGATGTCATAAATCATTACCACCTTGACTCTTATACTATAAGTTCCGCCGTTTCGTTTGCTAGAATGTTAAAGTATCGTTTATCGTACACGCAAATCCTGGACCAGAGTATCACGCCTCGCAAATCACGCGTGGAAGAGACAATACGGCTTAGTTCCTTGAAGCTTTTATGACCTTCTAGTTTGGCAGGAAATACTAGCGAAATGTTGTGCAATAATTTTCAAATACATTTCGCACACATATTTGATGTCCACGTAATTCAGGAAAATTCGGGGATCACGAATTTCTAGGTCTCATATTTTTATCATCACTCTAAAGGGTCATAAATGGCAAAGCGTCCTTTAATGCAATCATATCCACTCTTTTCTGATGAAATGTTTGGGACTCAATTTACTTAGGGTTCTCGCGGTCCAACCAAAGGTCCATCTACTCGTAAAGAAGACAATAATTTATTGTTTCTTTAATTTGGTAATAATTATTTGGAATTATGCTGTATTGATTTTATTTCTAACAAGTGTTTAATTTATCATATAAATTTCCACAAAGATTTTCGGGCACGCTCGAAGCCTTCCGAGAGTCTCCCCTCCGATGTCACAAAATTCGGAGCAGCTCTTTCTCTGTCCAAAGAGTTTGTACTGTCGCCTTCTCTCTCACCTAGCGAACATCAAATGTGTTGGTCAAGTCATGACGTTTAACATTAAATTATAAAATACATTAAAAGATATTAAATTATAAAACAAAAAACATCTTTGGCTATTTCAGTACCTCATACATTTCTTGGAGAAGAAATGTCAGACCTAAAAGTTTTGTTCAGTTATCACCAGCACTAATCAAGCTCCAGAATTTAAGAAACTGCAAAGTTTTACCAGTCATCGTCATCAGTCATATCTCTCAACCACTAAGAGTGCTGCGTATTCCAGTAACAACACCGAATATTCAAAGTTCCTATATTCCTATGAGCGCATGGCACCGAAAGATTTGTAACTGCCAAGGATAACCAACAATGCAGTAATCATCTGAACCCAGTACACACCTGAAATTCGTGTACCTCTACGTCAACTTGTCGACAATGGCACAAATATAAAACTAACTGAAGAATTACATTATGCAAAGGAACTTTTGGAATTATCCAAAAGCAGTGATGTGAGCAGTGCAAGTAAACTAAGAAACCTACACCCTATCCTCGATGACGAGAGTCGAATTCGTGGGTGGGGAAGGCTTTCTAATTCTTCACTTCCCTATGAACAAGAACATCAGAGCATACCACTTGCTTGTCAACATCTCACCAAACTGATAATAGTGGTTGAACATAAAGCGTCTTCTGTATGCTGGTCCTCATCTTTTGATACCATTCCTACCTTAGAGATATTCGGTATCATCAATACGATAAGTGGTCAGTAAATGCATCCATACGTACGTCGTTTGGCAGAAACTACGACCGAGCGAGTGGCTGCACTATTTCGGTCACGCAGGTGTCAGCTTGCATTCGGTAGATAGAAGGTTAGAATCCCACTATCGGCAGCGCTGAAGATAGTTATCCGTGGTTTTCCATTTTCACACCAGGCAAATGCTGGAGATGTATATTAATCAAGGACACAGAGGCTTCCTTCCCACTCCTAGCCCTTTCATATCCCTTCATCGCCATAAGACCTATCTGTGTCGATGCGACATAAAGCAAACTGTAAAGAAGGAGGAAACTACGAACGGCATCGGCGTAGCAACTCATGGGTAACCGGCCTAAAGAAAGAGTTTCACCCTTTCATCGTTCTACTAGTGTGAACTTGGACTGTGCTGGTCGTTCTTTGACGAACACGGGAAACGTACACAGCAAGACGACCCAGAAGTCGTACATTGAGTAACACATCCGCTTAGCGACCAAGGCTCTCTATCTCGATTCCACCTGGGGGTTGGGGAGGTAGAATAACATCCAATCCCCTGTCTGTCGTAAGAGGCGACTGAAAGGAGTACCAGGGTCCCTGAACTTTGGAGCGTTGGTTGGTGATCATAGTTCCCCAAGCTGAGTCTGATATGTATTCCACTTGTGTCAGGTACGTCGCTTTCATATTTCCTATCTTACTTCTCATGGTCAACTCTTTTGCTTTCCTGATCTCGAAAGTTTTCGAGGCCCCGGGAGACTTTAATTTTAATGACCTTTGTAGCATCGCCTTTCTTTTTTGAAGTATCGGATCTCTTTCAAACTTCTCTCAGATTAATGTTAATAGAGTACAGTTGCTCAGTTGTAATTAATCTTGAAACAATAATCACTATCACCACTCTCCGTCTCAAAGTGGTATCAGATGTTACTACCAATGGCTCTCTAGCTGCTCTCCGTCGCTTCACTCCTTGAAGAGGACATCCTTCCAATACACACAAGGAAAACGGAACTAAGTTCGATGGAACCAAAAAGCAGGTTCAATATTTTCTTCATTACCAAGCCCATAGGGAGGAGCTGATGAATACCATCTCTTTATTTGCCTTAAAACCTAATTTTATCCCTCTATCTGCTGCTTATTTTGAAGGGATTTGGGAAGCTGCTGCAAAAATCATTAAAATAATATCTCATAAGAGTAATGGGTGCCAGATCTCTCACGTTTGAAGACTATATTATGCTTATTACGATTCAAATCGAAGCTTGCCTGACTCCACTCCTTAGATCTTCCTTACCTTACGCCAGCGCATTATCTGATCGGCGAAACCCTGACACCCTTATCTGAACGTGACGTCCCATCTTCTCCAATCAGTATACTTTTCCCGACGACAATACGTTCAACAATTGAATTAGCATAACTCGCTCATGGAATGCGATAGTATTACAACTCGGAAAAACAAGTTCTGAGATAAGTAAGTTTAAAGATTCTGACGGACCGCAGACAATAATTAAATTCTTCTGCAACTCTGCGACACCTTACAGCAGGGCCTCTCAAACGCCCAAAATCTCACGCGTGCAGATAGAGGCGCAAGAGCTCCGTGCACTGTGCATCGCTGCCGCTCGGCATGGCTCGGATCAACGCTTCGTCTCTGGGCTACTCGGCTAAGCTCGGCTCAACTCGCCTATACTCGGCTCAAGTCAGCCCGAATTTGGAGCGCTACGGCGCAAGTGGGGCAGAGGGAGACAGGCGGAGCGAGCGAGACAGGCGTGAGGAAAGAGAGAGTAAGCGCTATTGCTCCAAATCGAGGAGTGGGGGGTCTGCACTCTGGTCAACCAAGCCAAGTCGTCTCTTGCACCGTGCACAGTGCATGCACCACGCGCATGCACCCTGAGAGGCCCTGCCTTACAGTGTGCCACTATTGATGAACAGAATACGTTACGCAACTACAGAGCTCAAGGTGCAAACCGAGAAACATCAGTATTGCAGCCAATGGAAACAACAAAGCAGAAAAAGCAGCAGCGGCACTTCCGTCATTTGCTGGTGGAATGTTGAACTAAGCCGCTGTTTCTGTTGGAAGGAAGACTTACCTGCAATGCTCGAGAGTGCATCAACTCTAAATTTGTATTTTTTTTTTTTTTTTGAGTAGTGCCACTATCGCATCCCACGAGCAACCTGGAACAGATGGTCCGGGGAATGTCTGAATACTCTGCAAACAACGTATCAAGTAGACGAGAGGGAATCGCAGCTTATATTCAGGTGATATTGTACTTGTCAAGGAAGACAACTTCCCACCTCTTCGATAGAGATATGAAGTGATTGAAATAAGTCATCATTCTGGCAAGAGATTGGTACTAGTTGCATCAGTTAGATCGAATTCTGTTCTGTTCAAGAGGATTATTCATAAATTATGCATCCTTCCAGTTGAAACTGAGAGACAGTGAATTGCAGAACTGACAACCTTTCCATTTTTAACGTTAAGCCCTCGAACGTATTCACTGCTGTTGCGGCTCCAGACAATCTACGGCGGCTGGTATGTTCACAATGACTGTTGAGTCATGATTTCTTTCCCTCCTTTTTTTCCTCATAGGTATCTCAATCGTTATTTGAAGAACCAGAATGCCTTTGGTGGGTGACATATTCATCCTTTTTATGCATATAATTATCTCTTTGGGTTTTAGATATTGGCTATTACGTTCCGTTAATTCTTTTATTATTAACATGTCATATTTCCAACAAGTGGTGTGTTGCTGTTCTGCGTTTCCAATAATATCCGACCAGTAGAATTCCGCTCTCGATGCTAGACACAGCACAATCGGAATAACGAAATTGGTAGGCAGATCGTCTAGATGGCCCCACTTCAGGTCTGTAACACGGTCTTCTTATTCTTCTTACTATTTCCAATGAACAAGTAAGTTTTATGACAAACTTCCTCCCCGAAGAATAAGGTTGTTACGCGAAGAGGAGAAGAAGAAGGAAGAGCAGTCTATTCCCCGGATATTGAAATCGCGTTGGTACTGGAATAGAACAAGTGGACAGCAAGGTAGAAAAAAAAAGATGAGTGAGAGGCGGGTATCATTCTGAAAGTGTTACAGGTAATATTTCTAGTTAAATGACCTGTAATTGGGTCTCTGACATACAGATAAGATAACCGGTGAAAATATCACAAAACACTCGCACAATGCAAGTCAGCTTTCGAGATATTTGATATCTCTAATAAATCTGCATGTTCCGTAATAAATGATTGTTGAAATAATAATAATAATAATAATAATAATAATAATAATAATAATAATAATAATAATAATAATAATAATAATAATAATAATAATAATAATTGCGTATGGCTACTACTAGCTTGGTACAGGCTTTGTAAGGCTGACCCTCCGACAAGGGAGGGCAGCATTTACTGTCTACAAGAAACTGCGTTTAGTGTGGTAGTATATGGGTTGCAGGAATTTTAGGGACAGTACAAGCAGACACTTCCCGAGCCAAGGGAATTCACTATTTAACTTTGGAATCCCTGCCGAGAATCGAACCCAGGACTCCAAGGAGCGAAGGTCAAGATATACATAGACAGGAACCATTTGAACTGAACGCTCTAAGTTTTAAAATTAATGAATTCATTCATTCATTCATTCATTCATTCATTCATTCATTCATTCATTCATTCATTCATTCATTCTAAACACCGAGCGGAGTGGGCGCGGATATTAACGCGCTACTACTGTGGAGCCAAACACTGCATTCGAGAAACAAGTGGTTTATAAGCCCGCCGTCGGCTGTCCTGAAAATGGTTTTCTATGGTTTTGAAATTTCACTTCCAGGCAAATGCCATGGCAGTTCGTAGGGCATCTCCGATTCTCTCCATCTCCATACCCAGTTCCATTTATTTCAACTTAATTGGCTCCTTAACGGAGGTTGGTGACAGGAAGGGCCTCCGATCGTAAAAACATGCCATATTTCTTCATCTCACTCCATCCGTGACACCGTTCGAGTAAACTGTACTAAGGGGTAGATATACATTCATGTTCTAAAAGCTACCTTTTATCGATGCATCCTCTCTTCTCAATCTTCGTGTAATTTTCACATCCCATTTTCCTTCTGACGCCCCCTAGGTACTATTTCCTAGTTCGACCTCTCTCTCTTTTCTCTAACATTTTGCCTTCAAAAATATTAGTGATGAAAATGTTGTGTCCAATGATATCGAGTAATAATTCTCGATCTGCTTTTAAAAACTTATTTTTAGTCCAGTTCATTCTTGTCATTTTGAGAGCCATAATCACGTTTCTGGTACTTCAAGGTGGCTCTTCGTCCATTTTCCTGATGTCCGCATTTCATTTCCAATCATGTAACCGAGTTTCATTTAATAGAACAATATATATCCCTGTTCTTCAAATAGCTTTGTTAGCTCATGTTTCTTATTTAAAATACTCTTACAATGCCACTGAAGGATTTTCATTCTCTTTCCACATTTAACAACAGAATTATAAATAACATTCTGCAATCTGACTCCTCTTCGCATGGTCAGTGTTAAGGCCTTCGGTTCAGAGGACTCCGGATTCGATTCCCTGCCGAGTCGGGAATGTTAATCGCTTCTGCTTAATTCTTCTAGCTCAGGGACTGCGGGCTTGTTTTTTGTCCCAACGCTTTTCTCTTCATATTCAGACAACACACCACACTACCAAACACCACAGAAACACGCAATAGTGATTACATCCCTCCATAGCATTGCCATCAGGAAGGGCATCCGGCCGTAAATTAGGGGTAATCTACATTAGCAATATAGTTCGCACCCGTGACCCCAGCGGTAGAAGAAGAAGTGATATGAATGTCTAGCTCCGTAGCTGAATGATCAGCAAACTCATTTTCGGATTATGAAGCTACATATTCAAATTTTCGTCCAAGGATTAAGCACATATGACGACTGACGAGTTATGTCACACACTTTCGAGCCAATGACAAATGAATCATTACGGAGTGATACTGGAACGAATTTGAGAGGGGAAACTGGAGATACGGAGGAAACTTGTCCCACTTTCGAGATGTTCAACGTTATATGGAGTCATCGTGATTTGAACCTGGAACTTTTTAACCTTGTTACACACAGAAAGTAACTTTATTGTTCCTAGGTACCAACAAAAACGTTCATGGTATTTAGACACACCATGGTACCGGAATTTTGCCCAAAGGAATTATTTTAAGTGCCGGAAAATTTACCTATAGGAGATTGGTCTATCTGAACATTTTCAAATTGGTAATACAGTTACCTTTATGTTGTTCTAAAATTATTTCCTAGTTACTTTAATTGTATCCGTTTCATGTAGTTGATAATCTTGGTTTAATTTTATTTATTTATTTATTTATTTATTTATTTATTTATTTATTTATTTATTTATTTATTTATTTATTTATTTATTTTTGCTTTACGTCGCACCGACACAGACAGGTCTTATGGCGACGACGGGAGAGGAACGACGTAGGAATTGGAAGGAAGCGGCCGTGGCCTTTATTAAGGTACAGCCCCGGCATTTGCCTGGTGTGAAAATGGGAAACCACGGAAAACCATCTTCAGGGCTGCCGACAGTGGGGCTCGAACCCGATTACTGGATACTGGCCGCACTTAAGCGACTGCAGCTATCGAGCTCGGTGGTTTAATGTAAAAGAAGGTTTCATAGCTTTAACTACGCCAAGCAGAATAACGTAAGCAAATAAATAAATAAATAAATAAATAAATAAATAAATAAATAAATAAATAAATAAATAAATAAATAAATAAATAAATAAATAAATAAATAAATAAATAAATAAATAAATAAATAAATAAACCCGTAAACTTGGGCTCAGATGGTTAGCTTGTACGGTCTGAGCCACTCTGTCCGACATCAGTAACCCAGGGGCGACAACAACAACAACAACAACAACAATAATATTAATAATAATAATAATAATAATAGTTTTACGTCCCCCTAACTACTTTTACGGTTTTCGGGGTCGCCAAGCTGTCGGAAGTTTGTCCTGCAGGAGTTATTTTACGTGCCAGTAAATCTACCGACACGAGGCTGACGTATTTGATCATCTTCAAATACCACCGGGCTGAGATAGGATCGAACCTTCCAAGTTGGTCCCCGGAGACCAGCGTTCTACGGCCCGAACTATTCAGCCCGAGAACAATGATGTAAGCAACTATTTATAAAGCAGACACTGACTGATTGTGAACGGAATTTCATGGTAAATTTACCTTCTTCTTGGTCATACGTAACACGTCATCCTCGCGTGAGTAGGTCATTGCTAAACGTTAACTTCCTGAACGAGACTGAGACAAGGAAATGTCGGGAAGATTCCCCGGGTTCCCTCTCAATAGCTCTCAAAAGGGCACTCAGGGATTACCGCACTAGTGTGTGTGATATATCATCTACTGTTACGAGAGCACCTTCCGGTTTTACTGAAATGTTCAAAACAAAACCAAGCTTGTAGTTTTACGTGCTGGTTGATATCGTGATCACTGCCGCGGGAGTTCGAATTTTGAGTGGAATCCGAATCACAGGAATTTTCCTTTCATTTTAAAAATCTTTAATGCATTGGCCGAGATTCGAACCATGGCCGCCTAGCAGTGACATGTGGTGAACATATTCTTTACCCCAGCTGAAATTGATTTTAAAAAAGCAATTGCAGCCCCACCTCTCTCTCTAAAGCCAACACTACTATTTTTCCAGTAGAAATATTACAAGCAAACAAATCAGATAATAAATAAATAAATAAATAAATAAATAAATAAATAAATAAATAAATAAATAAGATATTGAACTTATTTATTATAAGTCACTTCAATAATATTTTCAACTACACACTCGCACATACCGAGCTCGATAGCTGCAGTCGCTTAAGTGCGGCCAGTATCCAGTATTCGGGAAATAGTAGGTTCGAACCCCACTGTCGGCAGCCCTGAAGATGGTTTTCCATGGTTTCCCATTTTCACACCCCACAAATGCTGGGCCTGTACCTTAATTAGGGCCACGGCCGCTTCCCTCCCAGTCCTAGTCTTTCCTGTCCCATCGTCGTCATAAAATCTATCTGTGTCGGTGCGACTTAAAGCCAATAACAAAAAAAAATACTGGCACATATTTCCAAATTGGTACTCACGGCAGTGACGGTACCATCGCAATTTAAACTACAGTAGATTTTTAAAAATGTACTTAGAGTTTCACCCACTGACACTTCGTAATAGTACAGTCATGGTACTCGCAGTTATATACGGGGACTAACTTCCTGTTTTTTAACTTGAAAAGCCGAACCTAAACCGAACGAGCAAAATTTAGCAGGTATTTTACCGTCGCCGAACTTTTCCAGTTTCACTTGTTTACTGAGCGTGGGTACAGCAACGAGAAACGAGGGGCAATATTCCTCGCGACTTATACTATTATTATATTCACGAAGAAGAGCCTCCGTGGCTCAGACGGCAGCGCGTCGGCCTCTCACCGCTGGATACCGTGGTTCAAATCCCGGTGACTCCATGTGAGATTTGTGCTGGACAAATCGGAGGCGGGACAGATTTTTCTCCGGGTACTCCGGTTTTCCCTGTCATCTTTCATTCCAGCAACACTCTCCATTATCATTTCATAGTATTTATCACTAATTAACAAATCACCTTGGGAGTGGCGACCCTACATATGTTTCATTCATTACATCGCTGACCCGGTCAATGACTGGAAAACAGGTTGTAGGTTTTCATTATCATATATTCACGAAGAATGCCACAGAACTCGCGAAAACTTCATCTATAATCCAAAAGGAACGCTACAAAAATTCACAACATACGACCATTACAGGCAAACCCACTCATACAGAGCAACCAAATACAAGATTATTTAACTTCCTGCTTGGCTCAGTGTTCATGCTGGGGAACCTAAATATTTTTCCGCATGCATCGAAAAACATACTCTACACGCGCCATCGATGAATCACTACAAAAAACTTCATACATGCTGAAATCCAAAAATAAAATAGATACTTTTGTTACAATTAAATTCATAAAATGGCTATTTCTGTTAGCAATACTATCTGCAAGTGGCTATACTGTTTTTTTGTCTGTTTGTAGCCTTTGTCGTGTGGTGCTGAACATTTCTAGTGTTAACTATACAGCAACTCTAACATGTACCCAAGCTAGCTGCTATCTCGCCGTAAGATGCTGTTAATCTCGAGCGAGGCCAACAACTATCACCCCGCCACCCTAAGAGAATGAGGCTTGAAGCTCATGCGTCATACAAGCGACTTGAATTTAGCTGGGATAGTTCTCTTTCGGGCCGGAAAAAACACTCGTTCTCAACTTGGGAGCGTGGTTTGGCGACCACGGGGACCTTAGTTGAGTTCTGACATTGCTTCCACTACTTGTGACAGGTTCTTCACTTTCATCTATCCTCTCCGACTACCCTTGGTCAATTCTTGTTCTTTTCCCACACCGACGGTAGTAGAGCATTCGAAGCCTAGGAGATCTTTCATTTTCACGCCCTTCGTGGCCCTTGCCTTTCTTCGTCCGTTACTTAATTTTTCGAAGTGACGGATCCCTTCTTTTTTTCCTCGCTCTCTCTCTACCCCCTGTGGGTGAGGGACGCAGACGAGGAAGACACCCACGGTATGCCCTTGCCTGTCATAAGATGCGACTAAAAGAGGCGACCAAGGGATAATTGAATTAAAACCATGAAACTACTTGTGATTAGTACTATCATGCGGGGAACACGATTTGTCGCCTTTACTTGCGAGTAGTACCACTATGTTAGGTACACAATACGTTTGTGATTAGCAGCAGCAGCAGCAGCAGAGAGTGGTTCACTGTGGGTTTACAGTACCTATGATTAGTACCACTATATGTGGAACACCACGGACTTATGTTGCCTGTGATTAGTACCACTATGTGAGCGACAACGTGGGTCTGCGTTGTCTCTGATTAATACCCACTATGGGAGGAACACCATGAGATAGTTTGGGTCTCTGTGATTAGTACACCTATGCGAGGAACACTACGGGTTTGCGTTGTCTATGAGTGGCGCCGTTAAGTGAGAAACACCATAGGTCTGCGGCTAATCATAGGTACTGTAAAGCCACCGTGAACCACTCTCTACTGCTGCTGCTGCTAATCACTGCTGTGCGATGTACAATTCTTGTGAGTAGTACCATCTTGTGTGGAATACCGTGAGTCTATGCTGCATTTGATTAGTGCCGCAACATGAGAAATGCCATGGTTCTACTTTATTAGCGGTAAGTACCATTATGGGGGGCGGTTGACGTGTATTTTGGACCCCTTTAGACAACAAGCATCATCCATTCAGGATTGTACTTTGGAAGCAGTCCCTCGGTCAGTAATGCTATTGTTTTTAGATAGTTCCTGGGAAAGTGGGGCCTTGCAGGTCGGATCCAGTGATTGTTTTAGGTTGATAATCATTTTTCATCGTCGTCTTTTTGAATTCTAGTCAGTGGATCGATTTTGGAATTATTTTTAACATTCAATATTGTGAGATGGATCCGCTGATTATTTTAAATTCATATTCATCCATTCATTCTCATCATCACGTTTTGAATTCTGGTTAGTGGATGAATTTTGGACTTCTAAATTGTATTTACATTTCGTACCATTAGGGGCCGATGACCTAGATGTTAGGCCCCTTTAAACAACAAGCATCATCATCATAAATTTCCTATTAAAATATGGCATAGTTATATGGATCCGCCTCTGTGGTGTAGTGGTTAATGTGATTAGCTGCCCGGGTTCGATTCCCATCTATGCCGAGAAAGTTGAAAAGTGGTATGAGGGCTGGAACGAGGTCCTCTCAGCCTCGGGAGGTCAACTGAGTAGAGGCGTTTCGATTTTCACCTCAGCCATCCTCGAAGTGGTTTTCCGTGGTTTCCAAATTTGCCTCCAGGCAAATGCCGGAATGCTGCCTACTTTAAGGCCACGGCCGCTTTCTTCCCTCTTCCTTGCCTATCCTTTCCAATCTTCCCATCCCCCACAAGGGCCCTGTTCAGATAGCAGGTGAGGCCGGTGGGCGAGGTACTGGTCCTCCTCCCCATTTGTATACCCGACCAAACGTTTGACGCTCCAGGACACTGCCTTTGAAGTGCTAGAGGTGGCATCCCTCGCTGAGTTTAAGGCATAAACCAAACCTGGAGGGTAAACGGATCAAGAAAGAAAGAAAAAAAGAAAGAAAGAATTATTATTATTATTGTTATTATTATTAACGTAGAGTACATTTTTTCGGAGTTCCTGCATGGACGGCATTATCCACAGCCGCATAGCGCTTGGATGTTCTCTACCGTGGTCATAGATACTACAAACCATTGTTAAGTGCAATTTTAGAGTGTAAAAATTAAGCCTATTTATATACTATGAATTTTGTTTACCTGTTTATGCATTTTAAGTGGGGCGTGATTAGCTCAGTCGCTTAGCTGCTGGCTTCCTACCCGGAAGGCTGAGGTTCGAATCCCGGTCGATCCTAGGTCGAGATTTGAATCTTAAGAATCGCTTGGCGTCAGGAAACCCCCAGCCGAAAACCAAAATGAGCGTGGGTGGCTCCAGCGACCCCAGAAATATCTGAGATAAGCTGAAGAAACTATTTATTTTAAATTTATGCATTTTAAGTATTATATCAGGTAATAGTAGTAATTGAAATCACACTGCAATTAGTTTCTCTCTTTTTTCCTTAATCCTTTTATCCTGCAGAGTTGGTTTTTCCCTCGGACTCAGTGCGGAATCCAACCCCTACCGCCTCGAAGGCAGTGTCCTGGAGTGGTAGACTTTGGGTCGGCGGATACAACTGAGAAGAAGGAGCAGGACCTCGCCCAGTTGGTGTCACCTGCTATGCGGAACAGGGGCGTTGTGGGGTCATGGGAAGTTCGGAAAGGATAGACAGGGAAAAGGGAAGGAAACGGCCGTGGCCTTAAGTTAGGTACCATCCCGGCATTTGCTTGAAAGAGAAGTGGGAAACCACAGAAAACCACCTTGATGATGACTGAGGTGGGAATAGACCTACCCCCCTCCTCTACTCAGTTGACCTCCCGAGGCTGAGTAGACCCCGTTCCAGCCCTCGAACCCGGACCTCTGGGGGTGGCAGCTAATCACACTAACCACTACACCACACAGGTGGCTTGTAAATACAGTAGTTATGTAATATTAATAAAATAGTGGCTTGTAAATACAGTAGTTATGTAATATTAATAAAATACTAACATCCGAACTTAATCCCTTGGTAGTTAGCATGGTATAGTGGAAGTTCCTCTAAAAGGAGTGATTATAATGTAGTCGGACGATAACATATAATATTTTACATTAACAAATAATTTACCTCTTTGTGTCGGTTCATTGTTATTAAATAATTCTACGTTAGGTGATTTGAAAATCTTTAATTTATCGTTATATTAGTAATTATTGTTACGTGCCCATGCGACTGCCAGCCCTCAGAAAGCCCATCTTCGGTGTTTCCTTGAAGGGAGGAGTCAGTCAGGCTTGGGAGTTCCCTGCCGACCTGAGGGCATATGGCGGCCTCTCCTTGTATTGTGCTTTTCGTCTGGTGTCCCCGTGGATTATCTGGAATGCAAAACTAGAACGCACCCCGAAATACTATAACTTCATCACCAGGTACAAAAGAAAAGATTCATTTATGCTCAGGATGAATGGTACACTGCTCCTTGACTTACATAGAAACCATGTTCAGACTTTCAGCGTTCAAGACTGTATAATATACTGAAATAATATTGTAATCATCATCATCATCATCATCATCATCATTATCAGTTCCAACCTTAATCACGCAGTCGGTTAGTCGCCTTTCTGTTCCCAGAATTATTAATCCGATCCCGGTTAAGGCCGATGGCATGCGAGGATGTTCAAATGCCCTAATTCCCTATTGTTCGCTGTCGGCACGTTAACTCCTGCAAGACAAAATCAATATTTGAAAAGATGGGCTTTTAATATTACTACTATTGGATTCCCTGCTGGTTCAAAGTTATTCAACAGCACAGGTGTATGGTGTCAGGAAGTTTAATAGGCCCAAATCACCAACTAAGTGCCAGCTTGATTCTGGGTGCTGCATCGATCTCCCATAGACGTGAAAGATGGGTATTATTATTATTATTATTATTATTATTATTATTATTATTATTACTATTATTATTATTTGATGTTTTCAGGCTTCGTGTTTGAATGGTCAGCTTAGTAGTTTTCAGTTCAGAGGGCCTCGATTTCGATTCCTGGAGGGGGTCAGTGTATTTAATCTTGAATGTTTAATTCCCGTGGCTCCGGAATTTAATGTTTGTGCTGTCTCGTCCATCCATGCAGTTCATATACCAGATACAACAATATCCTCCACCACAATAACACTCAAGCATCCGGGAGATAGTAGGTTCGAATCCCACTATCGGCAGACCTGAAGATGGTTTTCCGTGGTTTCCCATTTTCACACCAGGCAAATGCTGGGGCTGTACCTTAATTAAGGCCACGGCCGCTTCCTTCCAATTTCTAGGCCTTTCCTATCCTATCATCGCCATAAGACCTATCTGTGTCGGTGCGACGTAAAGCCCCTAGCAAAAAAAAAACACTCAATTTCCTATACATCTACCCTAGTTGGGAAGTCTGCCATACGAAATTTAAAAATGTATTTTGATTATTATATTGCAGTTATTTTTATTGACCTATGATGACAGGCCACATTTTGAAAAGTTACGAGGTTCTCTTTCAGACCGCGATCAGATCAGCTGCATCCCCATCGTATGAGTTCCTGAATGCATAAATACGTATTTCATTTGAACCTTATTCGGTTTAGATAGACATTTTGCGAGTAGGCCCTATTGGGATTATATTTAGAGACTGTTTAATGTCATGTAGTGCGGCATATGGATTCACATGCCGAAATGAATGCCTTTTGAATTGAATACACCCGGGTGAGGTGTGGAAAAAATTCCAGGTTGTGTTCTCACAAACAGGTGTAGTTAACTACAGTCAATGCTCTTAATACTGAAACATGAACTTTATGTTGATTTGTTAGAACGCCGAGAGAATTTAACTGATACCTACCTAATGCCGAAATGAACGACACGACTTAGAATGGATTTAATCATCTTAAAAGCTCCACCGAACGCAGCGGCATCGATCCGGTGTTCTTAGACTCAAAAAGATAGCATAACAGCCACTAGCAAAGACGACAGAGCTGTGATCGGTTCATACGGAGGACGTGGATTCGATTCTCTGTAAGTCGAAACATTTACAAACAAGATTTCCATTTCTGAAGAGACTCTGGGGTTCAGGTATTCTATCCCAAAAATTAGTACGTAGCAGTTGAATTCCTGGTGACAAAGGTGGCCGAGCATAGAGCTAATCACTCTATTCTACTAAGTGCCAAGGTTACAGATTGTGGAAGCCTTTCACTCTACCAACGGGCTTCATGGCCTATTCAGAGATGGCTTTGCTAAGAAATTAATAATTAAAGCATACAAACGGAAATTAAGCTGATGAACTTGTTACTTGAAAAATGGAAGTACCTAGTCAGGCGAAAGAAAATAAGTGCTCCAGCTGACTGGTCAAAGAGCAGGGAATGGAGAGTGTGAAATGATCAGAACCAAGTCTCGACCAGCCTTAACCTTCTGAAGAAATCCTTCGGACTCTCACCGTTTACAGTCGAGGTCATCTGGAAGACGAGAGACATAGTAGAAATCCTTGCTTCTATGAAATGCCGAACTACGGTTCTTCCAATTAGAATATTAATGTGTAAATTATGTAAACTCCCTCGTCTCAGTTTTTTACAAATCTGCTTAAGAGACGGAAATAATAAGAGGCTGGGACGACGTTTCGATTATTATGGAGTGAATTTAGGAAAATCCCGTGAACCATCCCTCAAGAAAGGAAAAATATGCTCGCAAAGATTGAAGAACTTAATTTCAGCTTCTTAGTTTCCTTTCGGTATCCGTCTTACATACACGGCTCTATAAGAGTAAAGTTTCAAATGTACTTCAACAAACACAGAACAATAACTGTGGTAGAAATGTGAATCCTGCAGAATATGTATCACAGCATAACTGACTTTTTAACAATCTGTTTTACGTCGCATTGTCACAAATAGGTCTTATGGCGACGATGGGATAGGAAAGGCCTAGGAGTGGGAAGGAAGCGGCCGTAGCCTTAATTTAGGTACAGCCCCATCATTTACCTAGTGTGAAGACCATATTCAGGGATGCCGACAGTGGGGTTCGAACCCACTATCTCCTGGATGCAAGCTCACAGCTGCGCGCCCTTAACCGCACGGCCAACTCGCTCGGTCAGCATAAGTGAAGTCTAAGGAAACGTTTACCTCTGTTCTTGGCTGTTCCTTGCTTATACTGCTCGCGATTTATCCTGTTAAGAAATTGTCGAATATAACAGCGTCAATGTAGACCAGAGAATTCTGTTTTGGAAAGAAAACTCCGATTGTATTTGATTAATAATAATAATAAGAATAAGAATAAGAATTAATAATAATAATTATTATTCATTCAACTTCCCTAATCGGCCAACTAGGGACCACGATAAGCCTCACTTTACATTCTGGCATTTGTTCATTTTTCGCTTGATCCATATCGTCTTCATTAGCTCACTGTGTTTAGCACGACGTTCTTTTGTCCATTTCGCAACAGTTGGCCCGTTTTTCGTCTCGGAAAGTCCCAAAAGTCTTGATGGCTGCTCTGAAAACGTTTCGGTCTTGTGCATCTTCTGCTTGTAGGCCCAGTTCTTTAAGATCTTTCTTGACATTAACGTAGCATGGCATTGCCGTTTTTGGTTTTGTGTCAAATATACTGAAGATATGTTGCGTCCATCGAGAGTCGATCATCCGTCGTATATGACCGTAGAAGCGAACTCTTCCTTTACGCATTGTGTCGGTATTCTTCTCTATCTTAGAGTATACTTCTTGCCTGGATTTTCTAATGTAGATGCCTTTTTTGTAGTTTGGGCCAAGTATGGTGTGTAGGGTCTTTCTTTCTTCTCTAAATCCGCAAGAAAACATTTATAATAATAATAATAATAATAATAATAATAATAATAATAATAATAATAATAATAATAATAATAATAATAATAATAATAATAATAATAATAATGCCTTTGCTGGCGAGATGTAGTGTTTACAGTGCACTATGTCTTCTGGTATGGGCTATATCAAATTTGTTACTTTCATTGACCTGTCTCAGTCTCATCCTTGGCTTTGACAATATGAAAGTGACTGAGGTATGAGTGATGCTAGTAATATCATTGCTTATGCAGCCAGTCCCTGCTATGAATGGTGTGAAAATATCGCTCATAGGGTCGGTTGGTGCATGCATTTCAGTGGGCTTGGCAGACTGGTATGTAATAGCAGCGGCTGGCTCGGTGAGGAAAGCAATGGGAAACTAACTCACTCCTCATTTCCCTAGTACGCCTCTTCAGTAATAACGCCTAGGCTGTTTATGACAGCTGTTGGCGGAGCTGCAGAGGATCAAACCAGCCTTCGGTCTGAATACCCATCATAAATAATAATAATAATAATAATAATAATAATAATAATAATAATAATAATAATAATAATAATAATAATAAAAAGTGTATCGGAGAAATAAAATGTTGCAATAGCGGTATGGGGAGAGGGGAGTGTCATGAGGTTTTCAGAGCTCATGAATTGGGGCGCCAGCTGAAAGAGGCTGTGAACCACTGATTTAAAGACACTACTACTTTCTCGCCTTTCTCACGCTTTTTATTATGACACGTTGTATGTATTTCAGTAGAGATACTGGTAGTTCTTTAAGAGGTCAGTCCAGAATCCACATCTTGATGTTAAACGTCGATTAACTTTCATAGAATTACTGTAAAATTCCTCACACTTTTTTGGTAAGCCCACGGCTGGCAAATGAAGCACGTTTGAATAGATTCCATTTTCTTGAGCAGTACTTGTCCAATTTTCAAAATTATCAGAGTGCTGAATTTGTAATGACCGTAAGTTTAATGTTAGGTGTAGGAAACAAAGTAGTTCCATTTAAAAGAAATAATGTTAGCATAGTTATCTCAGCAGATGTTGACACCCTCGGAAAGCACTGCAAGTTCGATTGTGAGCCCCTGGTATAATTTCTGGAAGTGAAAACAGAATGGCGATACCGTAAACGGTTCATGAGTTGCTTAAAGTTTATATCTTAGCTGAATAACCCTGCATTTCGAACAAAAAGCGTTCCTTGGATATGTTCGGTTTCTTTTTATATTAACTTGTTACTTCCGTAGAGCTGAACATCGGTACGGTTCAATAATTTGGGTCGACGGATGGTGGACATTTCCCAATTCCTCCGACCATCGGTGCAACTCACGGGCAGAATCAGCCAGTGGCAATGCTTGAAAAACTCCCTGGCTTTTACACTCCAGTCACTGTTAATGGTCTTGCGGGTTGCATACTACAAAGGTAATCAGTGCAAGAAGGGGTGCATCCCGTCTGGACCAATGATCACTATTCATTGCTACTTTGGACCGGTAAGGAGAATATTCCCCTCCCATTTTACACAGGATTAGGACTGTCACCTGTTTAAGTGTCATGGTTAAAAATGTTTTTCTTACAATTCGAAGCCATTGCTCTTTGTCAGGAGTCTGAAATAAAAATCTTACATTTGTTTAGTCATTCCTACAGTTATAAAATACTGCATTTGAATTATTTTCCCTTTCTGATATTTCAGCCAATGGGAATTGATGAATTGGGAATTTTTTCTGTGGTCCCTTTTCTTGCAATATTCTATCTGCCTCTCTTAATTGAATTTAACGTTGTAAATGACAATGCATGGAATGTTTTTATTAAGATTTCAGTCACATATGTTTGGGTTGGCATGGTAGAATTGGCTATTGTAAAATGAATGAAACGACTTGGGGCCGTTGGTTGTACGTGGGTCATGGGAAGGTTTAGCATCCCACAAATGAGGTGCAAAGGTGGAGTCTTCATTCACATAAGTGTTCAATACATAATCTGTGAATCTCATGTCAGTTGTAGGATCGATTGAAACAGGGTCAACAAATGCTTCTGATATTTTCTGATAAGATAAAAATGCTAGTCCATAGAACCATTTTAACAAAATACCAGTCTAGGAATCTTTGTTAAAGTATTCCTGTAGGCGAGACCTAATGCGCTGAATTTTACGGTAAAAACTCTGAGCTGAATGGAAGGCGCAGCATACTACTTTAATATTCGGAAATAACATTCTAGCATGTGTGGACAGTCAATATTAAGCGAAATGAAATGACGGATTAAATCTCCTAGTATTAGTTCCCCGTAAAACAACAATCATCATCATCATCATCATCATCATTTCTTATATGTATTTATGCCTAATTTGTCTATTACTTGCTATACATTTTTCTGAAAATATCTTCGATAGAAACATAGACATTTCTATCAGTGATTCTCAAAGGTGTTTGATTGTTTTCCGTTTTTCTTTTAAGTTATATCTGCCTTACCAGCTCATTCGCCCGCTCATGCTTTAATTGATTTCCATTTCTATATTCAATACTGGGATAAAAATGATAACACATTATGTATGGAAATACTTACGTCTGGTTAGTAACTAAATACATTACAATTTAGAGGGTCAATATGGCTTCTAAAAATTACAGTACATAGATGCAATTTTATCGGGAGAAATCATATGGCTTATATGGTTGAAGTTCGATTTCTGGTTATAAACTTTATTTTTACCATCTATAGTTTTATTTACAACATTATTATTTTATATCTATTCATGTCTGGATAGTCACTATTCACAATATTGCCACAGCGTGATAGACATCTAAACATTACTAGAGGAGTCCATACATGGTACTACGCAGAGTGAAGAAGGGACACCTCCATTCAGAAAGTAAAAATAAAAAATATAATATTTTAATTATTACTGCTTTTTTGCGTTAGATATTGGAAGAAAAACATTTGAGTTCGTAACACTTAATATTTCCAAGTTGTGTGTCTCTGTGATACAATAAACAAGTTTCTGTAACTTCATTATTGCAATGTATGCTTCCACTGTCTGGCTCCATAGCTAAATGGTTAGCATACTGGCCTTTGGTCCAAAGGGTCCCGGTGTCGTTTCCCGGCTGCTTCGACGATTTTAATCTTCACTCGTTAATTCTGCTCGCTCGAGGGTTGGTATTTGTACCACCTTCAGCATTAGAATTCATCCTAGACAGGGCCCCATCTTCATAGACACGTAGGTCACAGGCGTCATCTCGAAAGACCCGTACCAGGCCTCTCCGGAGACCACATGACAATGACGGTATTTGCTACGTCCGCATAACAGCACAGAGGAGACCAACTTTAACTGTTCAACAAGTAGAAAATAGATAGGCAGATGAATGTCTTTATTGGCGTAGTTAATGCCATTAGGCCTTCTCTCACACTAAACCAATTATTGCACATTATAATGATAATTAATGGTATCGTAATTAATACCAAATGAAGTGAAGTTACCCTAACACAATGAACATATGTTATAACTGAAATATAACTCCACTCCAGTAAGACACATATAGTTAGAAAATTATACTCTAAAATGAATAATATTAGTTAGTAATAATAATGTAATAATACAATCAATGAAAGATCAGAACTGCACAGTTCACTCGCATCCTGCTGTAACTCTTAATGCTCTTTAAAATGACGCTGCGATTGGCATTCCTCTGACGTCGTCTGGTAAACGGTTTCATTCTCGTACGGGAGACACAGAAAATGAGTTGTTATATGTGCCAGTTTGATGGTGAGGAATGATGAGCAGGTGGAAATCAGTGGTGGAAAGACAGAGTATGATGGTTGCGACGAACATGGAGTCGCGACCGCTCAAATTCTAGGAAAGATGGCGACACACGGTTATAATTTCTTAAACTGCAATTATGCCTCATACAATCATTCTGAGTGCGCTTCAGCGTTAGGAACAGTTCTGGCCCAACATCATTGAAAACAACAACACAATAACCAAAATGTGGCATTGCAAGAGCTTCAATTCATTTATTTTAAAGTTTTGTTGGAAATATCTATCTATATATTTATGTACAGAGTAGAGAACTGAGTAAACATTTTGGCAGATATGTATGACATGTGTATGACATGCGTTCGTCTATAATAATGACCAGATTCTTCACTTGTGATTCAAAAGGAACTGGGACGTTTTGGAGGATTACTCTAGGCAACGGACGTTTATTACAGTTGTCATTTTATTTTGATGGCCAAGAAGGATTACTTGTGATTTTACAGGGCTCATCCCCCTGTGGGTGGGGGCGGTAGAATAACACCCACGATATCCCCTGCCTGTCGTAAAAGGCGACTAAAAGGGGCCTCAGGGGCTCGGAACTTTGGAGCGTGGGTTGGCGACCACGGGGCCCTCAGCTCAGTCCCGGCATTGCTTCCACTTACTTGTGCCAGGCTCCTCACTTTCATCTATCCTTATCGACCTCCGTTGGTCAACACTTGTTCTTTTCCGACCCCGGCGATATTACGTGTGGAGGCCTTAGGAGTCTTTCATTTTCACGCAATGTTGCCAACTTGTATTTTCAAGACCCGCTAAATACTACTAAAAATCCGCTAAAATTCCGCCAAGAAATCCGATCTCAAATAATGGGCAATAATAATAATAATAATAATAATAATAATAATAATAATAATAATAATAATAATAATAATAATAATAATAATAGTAATGTGAGGAAAATTCTCGGCCCCCGAAAACAGAAGATGTATATAGACTTAGGTCACGCAAAGCGACAGAAGAGCTTTCCAACATTGCAGCAGACATCCGCAAAAGACGTCTAAATTTTTATGGGCACGTCCGCAGACTGCCGGCAAGTAGACTGACACACACGATTCTCACCTACATAGAACATCTAAAAAATATTCCATGGGTACTGGAAGTGAAGAAGGATCTCGAAAAAGCTCAGATGAACTCAAATAATACCGCGGACAGAAACCTCTATAGGAAAAAGAAATTAATGGACGGAAAGTGCAACCAGAGAACGAAGTTAGAAAGAAGACTGGAGCAAAGTGGACAGAAGAACGAAAAAGGATCCTCGGAGGAAGGATGAGAGCTGTTTGGCAACTCAGAAAACAGAATTGTTAGAGCTTTGCGTAATCCATTGGGTCCATACGCACATAATAATAGTAATAATAATAGTAGTACTAGTAAATGTCTGTACTCATCTGATCTGTGAGTTTCACTGGGATTAACCCCTGCTTGCGAGCCGGCGAGCTACAACTTGTAGGCGTTTTACTGCCGAGTGCAAACTAGGTGAATCTCCTACCTCAACGGCCACACACAGAACAGGCCAGTTCATTAAAACGGTCGTCCTTCATAGCATAAAAAATATAAACGCTACTCTCTCACAGTTTCATTATCTGTCGTCATTCGTCAACTAAGAGATAAGTACCATTTCCCCATGCATTACAAATTTATGATACTACGATCTCATAACATCAAATCTAAATAACATACTTTCCTCATGTGACTGTTAGCTCCTGACAAGAAATAGGGAATAGCTCAGAGACAGACTGGAGTACAATTTTTTTTAAAAAAGTAAAATGGATAAACCATTATAATAAATCTAAAATTCCGCCAAAAGATCCGCTGTCCGCTAAATGGTATATTTCTCCGCCGACAGTCTTCTAATTCCGCCAAATTTAGCGGAAAATCCGCTAAGTTGGCAACACTGTTTTCACGCCCTTCGTGGCCCTTGTCTTCCTTTGGCCGATATCTTCATTTTTCGAAGTGTCGACCCCTTCCATTTTTGCTCTCTGATTAGTGTTATATAGAGGATGGTTGCCCAGTTGTACTTCCTCTTAAAATAATAATCACCACCACCACCTTACAGGGTTCACTTTCAGGCCATGAGCTTCATACCTGTCAGAGTACCTTTGCAGTTCCTTAGATTCGACTAACCACGAACCTACTACGCTGGCGTAGCAGCGGGAGAGGTGATACTCCCACGTGGCGCGTCCCAGGTGGCGGATAGGGGGGTCCTAACCGGCTTGCAGGCGGACTTGAGGGAAATAAAATACCTCTCGCGGACCAAACACACTACCCCTTGCAGGTGTTGGACGCACATGTAGAATACACCCGCGGTATCCCCTGCCTGTCGTAAGAGGCGACTACAAGGGACCGAAGGGGCTCTCACCTTGGGAGAGTGGATTGGCGACCACGGGCCCCTTAGCTGAGTCCTGGCATTGCTTCCACTTACCTGTGCCAGGCTCCTCACTTTCGTCTATCCTGTCCGACCTCCCTTGGTCAACTCTTGTTCTTTTCCGACTCCGACGGTATTAGAGCATTCGAGGCCTAGGGAGTCTTTCATTTTCACGCACTTCGTGGCCCTTGCCTTTCTTCGTCCGCTACTTCATCTTTCGAAGTAACGGATCCCTTCTTTCTTCTTTTCTCTCTCTCCTTACCCCCTATGGGTGGGGGACGCAGACGAATAATACACCCACGGTATCCCCTGCCTGTCGTGAGAGGCGACTAAAAAGGGCGACCGAGGGATGAATGAATTAGAACCATGAAACTACTTTTGATTCGTACCATCACGCGGGGAACACCATGGGTTGCCTGTACTTGCGAGTAGTACCACACTATATTAGGTACGAAATCGGTTTGTGATTAGTAGCAGCAAGAGGGGGTTCTCCTGTGGGTTTCGAATACCCGTGCGTCATACCCATGTGAGCAACACCGCGGGTCTGGGCGTTGCCTGTGAGTTGTACCACAATATGAGCGACACCGTGGGTCTGCGTTGCCCATGATTAGTACCCACTATATGAGGAACAGCACGGGATAGTGCGAGTCCCTGTGGTTAGTACACCTAGGTGAGGAACCTCATCGGTTTGCGTTGGCTATGAGTGGCGCCGTTGTGTGAGAAACACCATAGGTTTGCGTTACCTATACGAAGTACAATACTTGTGAGTAGTACCATCTTGTGTGGAACACCGCGAGTCCTCGCTACTTTTGATTAGTACCCACCCCAACATGACAAATACCATGGTTCTACTTTACTCGCGACATGTACCATTCTGAGGGGCCTTAGACCTGGTTTTTGGACCCCTTTAGACATCAAGCACCCTCGATTCAGGACTGTGTTTCATAAGTGGTCCCTTGGTCAGTAAAACTATTATTTATGACCTTTTTTGAGTCGGATCCACTGTTTTTTGTTTGCTTGTTTCTTGTTTGTTTTTGTTTATTGGGTTCATGTCCGTCCATTCATTTTTCATGACATTTTTTATTTTGGTCAGTGGATTTTTTGAACTTTTTGTTGTTATTTCATTTCGTACCATTAGGGGCCGATGACCTAGATGTTAGGCCCCTTTAAACAACAGGCATCATCATCATCAGATTCGACGAAATGTTATTCACAAAGAGTGCGAAAAGAAGAGGTCCGAGTACAGAGCCTTGAGGAACTGCTCTGTTCACGTGCCACCACAAGGAAACGAGTTCATTAGTAACTTTCACATACTACTGATGCCCGAAAAGATAGGAATGTATCCAGGAAATCGTACTCTGAGAGGAATGCAGAGCTTTCAGTTTTACAAGTAAAATGTCCATATCTATGCTGTCAAAAGCTTTACTGTAATCTAATAGTAACAGAACTGTGGATCTTCCTCTGTATATTGTTTGTCGAACTTCCTCAGTCACATTGAGTAACCTGTAGTTGTACTATGTCCTTGTCGGAAACCGGACTGGAAAATATTGAGAAGATATGGGTTTGAAAGTACTGGGACATTTGTGTATTGCCCCCTTCATGCCGGGCTCAGCTCGCCGGAGAGCGAGGGTCTCAGTCGTGGACCGTTCGCTATCGGCTGCGCAGAAAATTTTAAAGGCAGGGATAGATGAAGGACTAGCGACAAATGAAAGGAGACTAAATTAGGTTTTCACATTTATTAAACTAACACTCTTTTAAAGAAAACAAGTAAATTAACAAAATCTGGGTTGAATTCTTGAATAACATCTTCTCCTCGTGCTTTCATTCGTGAGGGATCTCGCTCAAATAAATTTTCAATGATTGTTCTTTTCTGCAATAATAAATATAAAAATCATTAACTTACTGAAAAATTGACTGAAAAACAAAATAATATCTGATATCCTTCTCATATGATGATAATCCAATTATTAAAATTAAAAATCTTCCCTCTGGGTTTTAATTATTTTCCAAGAAAATGATTATTTTCTTCTCCTTATTTAAAATTATTGGAAATTATTTAATTCATTAATTTATGATTAGCAAGTCTTCCCTAGACTTTCCTTTCCACAATTATATCATTTATATAATTATTGACTGAATAAAATTCTTTTAATAAATTTTACTTGAACATCTATCATTCTAACTTTGGCTCAATTTTATGCAGAAAGTGACTGTACAATATCTAACAATTAAATCTCGTGACATCAGTCCACGGACGTTGCCTTCTCTTATCCACTTTGAGTTAGTAAATTAGGCCCTAATCTATCTTAAATTACGATAAAATCTTCTAAAGATTCAAAATTGATCCAATTACGGACACGCGAAATAATACAAGTCGGTCAAAACTTTGACGCACATAATGAAAATTACCTTCACAAAATCGTACATGAAATATTCAAAAAAACACAGATTAGGATCAAATCTCACATCACACATTCACACAGGGTTACACGGCATTATTATAACATTATTTACACGAACACTAACCCATTATTATTAATTTTAGGATTTTACTGTGAATTAGGGAAATCATTCTCTAGATGACACTATCACACACATCCCAGGTATCAATTCAGAATGTGATAGAATTAAGGTTATCACTTATACAAAGAAATTAACTATACAACGATGTTCAAGGAGTATTTTAAACAGAAATCATCCTAATTTAGCGAGTAGAATAATATTACACAGGTCAAAATAATAGAGTACGCGCTCACGGTTCATGAGTTGCGGCATTTATTTTTATTCATCATAATGTCGTGGCTCTCTGTTATTCTGCACTGAAGCTCGAAGAAATCATGTCCAGTGACACATCTCTTCCCAAAATTGACTCTAATGGGTGCATCAATAATTACTCAAAATATAATGCCCATCTGCAAGTCATATTCAAATTCATAGCGCAGAAATATACCTATAACTCGTCGATACTCCGTCAGGAGAATTTGCCATGTCCCAGGCTTACTTTACATAAAGTGAGCACACGATAATACTTCCCAAAAATAACTAACATTAAACTCATGACCTTATTAAATCATTTTAGCCCGTAATTAGCTTTAATTATTTTTACTCATTATTATTATTATTATTATCCCTGACCGTGCGTAATCTCATTCGCAAAGTTGTCGTGTGAAGTTATTCGGATGACTCTAAATAAATTCGAACCCACAAACATGTCGTACAATCGTAGAATGAAATTCTACACGAAGAAAAAACACTAGAACACTGTCCTAATTTGTTTCAAATGATTTTCAAATTATTTCAAAACTAATCAAAATTAACGCGGGGTTCATTTAATTTTATCTCTCCTGTCTTCTAAATTCTTAGGACAGTTAAGGTCTCTCTCGATGATTCACACACATTTCTAACTAATAGAGCAAACACACACTCATTCCAAGGTTCTAACTACCTCTCACCAAAGAAAGTAGAATGAAAAATCAAACTACTGCAAAACTAATAGAAATCCAAAGGAATAAGTAAGGCTGCGTTTACAATTATTTACAAAGATAGAAAGCAATTGAATTCTTAAAGAATACTCATGTGACTGGTGTGAACTGGATTGTGGCTGATGACCTAGCACGTGGTCACATCACCTTCCGTCGAACGAAGTTTCGCCCATGTCCGATGCCTTACATGTTTAGTGACTCATGGAGGCGTTGACGATGTACAGGAACTTGCAGTATTCTTCGTAGAACTGGATATCCATCTTGCAGTAAACTCGAACTCAGGACCTTTCTTCTTTCAAGTTCTTGTAGAGAGCTGAAACTAACAAAAAGTCTTAGAAATAGCCCAGGACTCACTCTCGATGCTTTATAGTTTGGCTGAAGACACTTATCTTAGAATAACCCTAAATTAATCGTAGTGAATTTGTCGAGTGTCTGAATTACTGTTTATACAGTCCTCGATGCCTTCTCCAATGTAAAGTCTTCCGATGAAGCAAACGACGTCCAATCTCTTCGGTTGCCGCAGTCAGAGTAATGCTCAAATTTAGCGTTCAGAAGTATAAAACCCTCTACCAAATTTTCCTCTGGAATTACCACTAATTTCCTGTCGTAAGACATAGGTGTGTCTCTTAATTACTTCTAATTGGTGGATTTGTTGAATTGCAGTGAAGGTTGTCACTTTTATTGGCTGCTCCAGTTTTACGTCACTTGACTTTCCATTTATTGATCGATTGAGATCTGCTTGCTCGCCGGGTCACGTGGTACGCACACATGTGTCTGAAGGCCACATAACAGGAATTCCAGCTTGCTCCCTCGTGTTCTCTGTAGGTCGGGAAAACCTGTTCGCGAAGCGACTGGCTCGCCCTGGCACGAAATACAGAATCTCACCCCCTTGTAGATTAAAATAATGTCCCAACACGCTGATGAAATAAATCATTTCCTTTCTAATAAAATATTACCACTTTTGAAGGGGACATATTTCTCCCTTGGTTAAATAATGATTTGATCCGAAGATGGAATCATTATTACAGGAAATCTCCAATTAACATGTTCCCTGAAAATTTAGGTGGTAATCATGTGTCACTTCTATTTAGGGTTTTGTTCCAGCACGAAGCCTCGCGTTGTCTGCCTCGAGTGCAGCACCAAGCCGTCGAAGTTGATCCATTACCTTCTCTTGTAATTCACGGCATTCTTCACAAATCTCATCTTGTAGATTTACTTGGGTCGAAACATGGTGGTAGGTTGGATCTTCATCTGTATCTGGCGGTGTTTCTTCTTCTATTATGAGATTGATATGATGACCATCTACAGGTTTAGAAGAATAATAACTTTTTAAATTCTGGGCGTTATGAATACCTTCATAATTTTTATCTAGACTCTGGATTCTGTACGCGTTATTCCCATAAACTTTTATAATTTTATAAGGACCTATAAAAAGTGGTGCAAATTTGGCGTAATATTTGCTGGTTGTTTCTGACGTAGCTGGCTTTTTCAAAAGAACATACTCATTGAGTTTGAGGGGTCGGCAAAATTTCTTATCCTTCACTCTGCGTTGTCTACGCTCAGCTTGTTCGCGCAATGAAGTGGCGGCTTTCCGAATGTTTTCTTCCAGCGTAGGCTTCAGATTACCGGGGCATTGGACAATATCGTCCCAAGGTCGATGCGGTTGTCGGTCGAAGTGAAGAGTAACAGGAATCTGTGACGTAGCTTCGTGTACTGTATTGTTTAAACATTCCATCATAATGGGTAGAACATCAATCCAAAGCCAGTGTGCATTTCCACAAAATATCCTGCAGAATTTAGATAATTCTTGCATCACTCTCTCTGCCGGGTTACTAGATGGATGTCGGATCGAGTTTAATATGTGTTTAATCCCCAGTTGTTCCATGGCTTCACGAAATTCAGCAGATGTGAACTGCGATCCGTGGTCAGTGAGAAGTGCTTTAGGCTTGCCCATATGCGGAATTAAATTACGGGTGATTCGTCTAATGACAGATTTTGAGTTGGCCTTTTGAATTGGATATAAAGTCACATATTTTGAGAATACGTCAATGGTGACGACAACATGCCGGTTACCTCTCTTTGATGTAGGAACGGGACCGAACAAATCCATTGCGTACAGCTGTTTAGGCTCAGAAGGTATGATTGGAATAGGATTATGTTGCAATAAATGTGAGCTTGGCTTTACCCTCTGGCATGTGTCACAGGTTCGAACTATGTTCCTCACTATTGATCTTTGTTTGTCCCATATAAATTTTTCTTGGATGGTAGCCAATGTTTTATCGATACCGCCATGTCCAGTAATTCGATGTGCATGCCAAATTAAAGGTTCAAATAATTTCGAAGGTACAACAATTTTCAATTTCGATTTTTCCGGATCCACAAATTTAAATAGGGTGTTATCTAAATACTGGTATCGGGATGCTCTTCTTCTTATCCTACGGTATCCAGGATCTCTAGGTTTAATTTTACCCTCTAGGAAATCAATGATAGGTCTTAAGTCATTGTCTCTTTTTTGAGCTTGCCGTATATATCTGAGTTTTCTTAAGAATTCATGATCCTCAGGAACTAGTTCAAGTTGGTTGATTTCCAGTACTTCCTCATTAGGATTACGGCTCAGACAGTCGGCCAGTAAATTACTCTTCCCCGAACAATGTTCCAATTGAATGTTGAATTGTTGCACAAACATTGTCCATCGAAATACTCGTTCTGATGCCATAGTAGCCTTTAGCATGAAGGTTAAAGCTTTATGATCTGTTCTAATGATGATCGGAAATCCGTAGATGATTTTCTGCCAATATTTCAATGCAAATACTATGGATAACATTTCTATTTCGGTTACTGAATAATGCTTTTCGTGATTTCGTAATTTCCGACTAACGAAGGCTAGGTAAGTTTTATTTTCCGGCTTCTCTCCGTCTTCTTGGAATAACACCGCCCCAATTCCGATTCCTGATGCATCCGTTTGTATTATAAAGGGTTTTCCAAAATCAGGATATCCTAGCTTAATGTAATTCAACAGCATCTCTTTGGTCTTAGTAAATGCGAGGTCACACTCTTCGTTCCATTTCCACCTGTTGCCTTTTTTTAATAGATCTTGAAGTGGAGCTACCGTTTGTGTATAGTTGGGACAATGGCTCGCAAAGAAGTTGGCCATGCCTAGGAACTGCCGTACTTGTTTGACACGTATCGGCCTCGGAAATTTGCTAATAGCTTCAATTTTTATAGGGTTCGGCCTTATACCTTTTCCATCAATAATATGGCCTAAAAATAATATTTCAGACTGGCAGAAGCGTGATTTCTTTAGGTTGATGTGGAACCCAAATTTTGAAAGATTGCTCAACAATTTTTCTAGCTTAACCAGATGTTCTTCGAATGTTTCACTCGCCATAAGCAGATCATCAACATATTTAGTAATAAAACTCTTGACTTCATCCGTAAGGCATCTATCTAAGGCACGGATAAGAGCGGCCGAGGCGTTAGAAATGCCAAAGGGCAATTTTCTAAAAACGTATGTTTGTTGGTCAAACATAAATCCAGTCAATAATCTTGACTTTTCTTCCAAAAGAATGTGGTAATACGAGGAGGTAAAATCCACTGATGTAAATAAGTTCATGCCACGGAATTTTCTAAGGACATCCTTAATTGCTGGTGCCTGGTCTCTTTCTGGTATCAGTTTGGAGTTAATATTTCGCGCATCTAAACATATTCTCAGAGATCCATCTGGTTTATGTACCACCACTAAAGCACTTATGAATGGTGTACTGGATTTCATGATAATCCCGTCTCTTTCCATTTCTGCAATAATTTTCCCTACGCGAGAATGAAATTTCTCAGGGATTGGATAAGGCTTCCTTTTAAACGGAGTCCAGTCTGTGACTACTAGAGAATATTTAAAGTCAGGGATCTGGCCTGGTTTATCGTCAAACACTGATTTATATTTTAACAATAACTCTCGGAGTCGGCCTCTTTCTTCTTCCGTTCCTATAGCTTGGTTAACCTTTGAGTTTATGATGTCATACGGGTGTGTTGCATCGTCGCCCTCTTCTATAATATTATCCAGAGCCTGATTTACCTCTTCTGTGGCTTCCTGGTCTTCGGATTCCCACGGTGTCGAGGCGTTATTAATGAGGAACACACTCTGATCATTGATATCGGCTGGATTAACTATAGCCGTTTCCCATGTCTCATCCAATCGAAAAAGAATTTGGTTGGAATTCAAGTCAATATTGGCATGGTAAGATGTCAAAAAGTCAACTCCTAGAATGATGTTAAATTTTATATTTGACATAGCCAAGAATACGTTCTGAAATTTTGTATTTCCAATTTCAACATCCAACAGTGTCTGTAGTTTGCAAGCCACAGTCTTATCCGGGATAATTCCTTTTATTTTAATGTGAGATACTGGTATAATCGGGATATCATGTCTGTCCTTTAAATCATTTAGGAAAGAAGTTGAAATAACACTAATTGTAGATCCAGTATCCACTAAACATTTTACTTTTACGCCACATATTCTAGCCGAAATTATAGGTAGTGTTTTTAGGTAGTTCGTGTTCGACTCCAGATTTTCTTCGAGTAGGTCATCTGATCTTGTCATCCAGGAATCAATTTGAACAATAATCCACTCTTGCGTTTCACTGTTATTATATGGGTTAGCGTCGAGACTATCTCCTACTAATTCAGGGGTTGTTTTTTTTTTTGATGGCACCTTGATTGTACCCATCATCTTCCGAATGTTCTTTCTCTTCCCTTTGTTTTGCTCTTTGGTACTCCAAACTCTCCGCTCCGACAATGTCGGGGTTGACGTCCTGCTCATGTATAGCCCGATGCCATTTCTTACGTTCTTGACTGGACTGCTGGAGTTCCCGCAAATACTTCTCTCTTTCTTCCTCTCTCCAGTTTCTTTTCCGTCTCTCAGGTCTTCTATTCTCTGGCTCTCTTCTCCATCTGTCCCTATTGTTTTCATATGGTCTTCTTCGGACATTACGTCTGGAATAATTCCATTCTTCCTCATCTCGGCGTCCTGGTCTCGGAGATCGTTCTCTGGGTTGTCTTCCTTCGATATTTCTACCCCAATTTCTCCCTTGGTTAGCAATGTTCCTTTCTTCAGATCTGGTAACATTGGTTTGGAAAACTTGCTGTTCTTGGCCGGAATTTCGCCTCTGTGGTTCTCTGGATGTCATGTCGAGCTGTCTCAATATGGCTTCAGCTTGAATCGCAGTTTGTACATTTGAGGCAATCATGATTCGTTGCGTCTCTGCTGGAAGTTGCCTGGTAATGACCTTTATTAATTCAGCTTCCGATGGCGGTGTGTCTAGCTCTCGTAGCTTACGTAGCTGACTGGAGAAAAATTCTGAAAATCGTGTTGGCGTGGATAAGGCATACCTCTTAGCGTACAACTCTGTCTTGAGATTATGTTGAATGTCCGTGTTCCAATATTTTTCTAGGAAAGCCCTCTTAAATCCTTCGAAATTGTCGAATGAATATCGGAACGCTGTGAACCATGTCAATACAGAATTCTCCAAATATCTTTCCGTTACTCGCAGTTGGCGCTCTTCTGGTATTTTGTTGTCCCGAAAATATTCTTGTAATTCATTAATAAAACTCCTGGGAGTTACCCCTTTTACGTTATTAAATTTTTTTGGATGGTCCTCCTGCATTCGAATGATATTTACTATCTGCGTTTGACCTGACGTATTAAGCTGACTTACTCCTCCGCTATTATATCCTTGAGCTGGATTGGTGACATTTATACTGGTATTGACATTCATTTGGTCGTCCTGCTTCGGAGTTGAAGATAAAATCTCTCCGGATACCTTCCTTTCTAAATTACTTTGCCTCTCTAACAATGTATTGGTTATAATATTATGACTTTCGCCTTGCAATTTAAGCAATTGTAATTCTTTAGTGAGTTCCTGAATTCCATTCTGTAGTTCTTGTTTATAAGATTCTGAACTAGCTTTGACCTCTCCTATTTCTTTACCTATTGAGGTTTTCATAGTTTGCAAACTCTGTTGTGTCTCCTCAATCGTTTCGTAAAAATATTCAAGTCGCTCTGAGTTGGTGGTTTGAGCTACTTTTATTTCGGCAATAACGCCCTTTTCTACCTGTTTCACAGTTTCGAAAATTTGAGTGATTTTCCTAGACCATGCTGTTTTGGTTGCTGTTAAGTCCTGTGTATTCTCATCGATTTTCTCCTCAATCGCTTGAAATTTATCTTGCACCTCGTCCTTATATTTGCCTAATCCTTGTAATATCCCAGTTTGTACTTTAGCCAGTCTTTCACTAAATTCATTAGACATAGCTGACATGGCAATGTCTATTCCGACCTGGATTTCTCCCTTTAAATTTGAAAAATTTTGTTTCACAGATACCAATTCGCTTTGAACTGAAGCTAACTTCCCGTTAAATAATTTAACGTCCATGTGTAGCTTTTCGATATTTTCCTCTGTCTTGCTTTGGATTTCCTCAATAGTACCTTTGAGTTCCCGTTTTACTAACTCACTATTCTCATTAAGTTTTTTCTCTAGATTTTCACTAAGTTTATACTCTAATGAATCATTATTTTCACTAAGTTTTTTCTCTAGATTTTCACTATTTTCACTAAGTTTAAGCACTAACAATTCATTAAGATTCTGCTCTAGTTTAGTTTGGTTTTCATTCATGTCCCGTTTTAAGTTATTCTGTAAGTCTGTCACTACTCCGTCTAGGAGTCTACGTAAATCCTCCATTGTTACAGTACTCATTTTCTTTGAGATAAACGGCAATTCAGACATGGGCGGACTAAGTTCGATGGCCACATACCAGAATCCAATTCATCAGTCACAAGTGGATTGATGTCACAGCCTTCAGAGAAGATTAACGTCGCAAAATACAATCCTACGGCCTAAGTCCAAATTATGCGGAAAATAGCCGCTACAAGAAAATTTTGACAACTATCATCCAGATTTTGTTTATAATTAAACAACAAGGCCCTTCCTAAACTTAACCTGAGTGTAGTTCGCCACAAAATTTTGGGCTAATAAATGTTTCAAAAATAACCTGGAAAAATTTTATTTGTCGCCGCATCTTGTTTTTGTCCAAATTCTGGACTACAAGATCGAGTCCTTTTATTGGTACAGCCAATAAATCGGGCCTAACCACGTTGGCCGCCAAATCTATACCTGCCCCCTTCATGCCGGGCTCAGCTCGCCGGAGAGCGAGGGTCTCAGTCGTGGACCGTTCGCTATCGGCTGCGCAGAAAATTTTAAAGGCAGGGATAGATGAAGGACTAGCGACAAATGAAAGGAGACTAAATTAGGTTTTCACATTTATTAAACTAACACTCTTTTAAAGAAAACAAGTAAATTAACAAAATCTGGGTTGAATTCTTGAATAACATCTTCTCCTCGTGCTTTCATTCGTGAGGGATCTCGCTCAAATAAATTTTCAATGATTGTTCTTTTCTGCAATAATAAATATAAAAATCATTAACTTACTGAAAAATTGACTGAAAAACAAAATAATATCTGATATCCTTCTCATATGATGATAATCCAATTATTAAAATTAAAAATCTTCCCTCTGGGTTTTAATTATTTTCCAAGAAAATGATTATTTTCTTCTCCTTATTTAAAATTATTGGAAATTATTTAATTCATTAATTTATGATTAGCAAGTCTTCCCTAGACTTTCCTTTCCACAATTATATCATTTATATAATTATTGACTGAATAAAATTCTTTTAATAAATTTTACTTGAACATCTATCATTCTAACTTTGGCTCAATTTTATGCAGAAAGTGACTGTACAATATCTAACAATTAAATCTCGTGACATCAGTCCACGGACGTTGCCTTCTCTTATCCACTTTGAGTTAGTAAATTAGGCCCTAATCTATCTTAAATTACGATAAAATCTTCTAAAGATTCAAAATTGATCCAATTACGGACACGCGAAATAATACAAGTCGGTCAAAACTTTGACGCACATAATGAAAATTACCTTCACAAAATCGTACATGAAATATTCAAAAAAACACAGATTAGGATCAAATCTCACATCACACATTCACACAGGGTTACACGGCATTATTATAACATTATTTACACGAACACTAACCCATTATTATTAATTTTAGGATTTTACTGTGAATTAGGGAAATCATTCTCTAGATGACACTATCACACACATCCCAGGTATCAATTCAGAATGTGATAGAATTAAGGTTATCACTTATACAAAGAAATTAACTATACAACGATGTTCAAGGAGTATTTTAAACAGAAATCATCCTAATTTAGCGAGTAGAATAATATTACACAGGTCAAAATAATAGAGTACGCGCTCACGGTTCATGAGTTGCGGCATTTATTTTTATTCATCATAATGTCGTGGCTCTCTGTTATTCTGCACTGAAGCTCGAAGAAATCATGTCCAGTGACACATCTCTTCCCAAAATTGACTCTAATGGGTGCATCAATAATTACTCAAAATATAATGCCCATCTGCAAGTCATATTCAAATTCATAGCGCAGAAATATACCTATAACTCGTCGATACTCCGTCAGGAGAATTTGCCATGTCCCAGGCTTACTTTACATAAAGTGAGCACACGATAATACTTCCCAAAAATAACTAACATTAAACTCATGACCTTATTAAATCATTTTAGCCCGTAATTAGCTTTAATTATTTTTACTCATTATTATTATTATTATTATCCCTGACCGTGCGTAATCTCATTCGCAAAGTTGTCGTGTGAAGTTATTCGGATGACTCTAAATAAATTCGAACCCACAAACATGTCGTACAATCGTAGAATGAAATTCTACACGAAGAAAAAACACTAGAACACTGTCCTAATTTGTTTCAAATGATTTTCAAATTATTTCAAAACTAATCAAAATTAACGCGGGGTTCATTTAATTTTATCTCTCCTGTCTTCTAAATTCTTAGGACAGTTAAGGTCTCTCTCGATGATTCACACACATTTCTAACTAATAGAGCAAACACACACTCATTCCAAGGTTCTAACTACCTCTCACCAAAGAAAGTAGAATGAAAAATCAAACTACTGCAAAACTAATAGAAATCCAAAGGAATAAGTAAGGCTGCGTTTACAATTATTTACAAAGATAGAAAGCAATTGAATTCTTAAAGAATACTCATGTGACTGGTGTGAACTGGATTGTGGCTGATGACCTAGCACGTGGTCACATCACCTTCCGTCGAACGAAGTTTCGCCCATGTCCGATGCCTTACATGTTTAGTGACTCATGGAGGCGTTGACGATGTACAGGAACTTGCAGTATTCTTCGTAGAACTGGATATCCATCTTGCAGTAAACTCGAACTCAGGACCTTTCTTCTTTCAAGTTCTTGTAGAGAGCTGAAACTAACAAAAAGTCTTAGAAATAGCCCAGGACTCACTCTCGATGCTTTATAGTTTGGCTGAAGACACTTATCTTAGAATAACCCTAAATTAATCGTAGTGAATTTGTCGAGTGTCTGAATTACTGTTTATACAGTCCTCGATGCCTTCTCCAATGTAAAGTCTTCCGATGAAGCAAACGACGTCCAATCTCTTCGGTTGCCGCAGTCAGAGTAATGCTCAAATTTAGCGTTCAGAAGTATAAAACCCTCTACCAAATTTTCCTCTGGAATTACCACTAATTTCCTGTCGTAAGACATAGGTGTGTCTCTTAATTACTTCTAATTGGTGGATTTGTTGAATTGCAGTGAAGGTTGTCACTTTTATTGGCTGCTCCAGTTTTACGTCACTTGACTTTCCATTTATTGATCGATTGAGATCTGCTTGCTCGCCGGGTCACGTGGTACGCACACATGTGTCTGAAGGCCACATAACAGGAATTCCAGCTTGCTCCCTCGTGTTCTCTGTAGGTCGGGAAAACCTGTTCGCGAAGCGACTGGCTCGCCCTGGCACGAAATACAGAATCTCACCCCCTTGTAGATTAAAATAATGTCCCAACACGCTGATGAAATAAATCATTTCCTTTCTAATAAAATATTACCACTTTTGAAGGGGACAGTATGAAATATATATTCCAAGATTTTAGATAGACCTGATAAAATACAGATTGGATGATAGTCTCCCTCATCCGCAGGCATTTCACTTTTCGTAAGAGGTAGCACAATAACCTTCTTCCAGAGAGATGGCTGTGTGGAGTATAGAAGAGAGAAATTGATTATCAAGAATGAGATTGACCATGTTAGTCCCAGTGTCGTCAATTCCTTTCGCTTCCGTGCCTATCCTGAGGGCCACATTTCTGATTTGAAGGGGCGTCACGTGAATGAAATATCATTTCTCCCTGTCAGGAGACGGGTATATATCGTAATGGTTCATAAGCCTCTGCTTGTCGTCAGGTCGTAATGTGGAGGAATTTGCGGCACAATCCTCGTTATGAGTCTCGAGAGAAACTGTAATTTCATCTCTGTTATTACTCTTCGCCGAGGGTTATTAATAGATTTCTTCAAAGTCGTCTCTGTTCTACCGTTATGCGTAATTAAACTATAAGCGTGTCATAGTTTGGAATTTCGTATTTTCTGTGCTCTCTTGTAATTTCTTTTAGTCTTCAAAATCCTGTACGGCAGGGTCCTTTCTGTATTGTCTATATACCCTGTCTCTTTATTACATTAATTGCCTAATTTCGTCATTTGACCAAGGGGAGGATTTCCGTGGCTTTCCACTTTGAAGCATGCTTGTCATATAATTCCGTTACTTTTCTGTTAAAGAAGGTGACATTGTCGTCTTGATTGATGTACAATGACTGACAGTGACAATGCAACACCAAGGAGGAGTGGTTCGAAAGGGATGAAAGTTGGGGAAAAAACAGAGACGGCACGGACGAATAATTGATGTTTATTTCAAACCGATATGCAGGTTACACAATGCGCACGGCATCGACTCAGTAGGATGTAGGACCACCGCGAGCGGCGATGCACGCAGAAACACGTCGAGGTACAGAGTCAATAAGAGTGCGGATGGTGTCCTGAGGGATGGTTCTCCATTCTCTGTCAACCATTTGCCACAGTTGGTCGTCCGTACGAGGCTGGGGCAGAGTTTGCAAACGGCGTCCAATGAGATCCCACACGTGTTCGATTGGTGAGAGATCCGGAGAGTACGCTGGCTACGGAAGCATCTGTACACCTCGTAGAGCCTGTTGGGAGATGCGAGCAGTGTGTGGGCGGGCATTATCCTGCTGAAACAGAGCATTGGGCAGCCCCTGAAGGTACGGGAGTGCCACCGGCCGCAGCACATGCTGCACGTAGCGGTGGGCATTTAACGTGCCTTGAATACGCACTAGAGGTGACGTGGAATCATACGCAATAGCGCCCCAAACCATGATGCCGCGTTGTCTAGCGGTAGGGCGCTCCACAGTTACTGCCGGATTTGACCTTTCTCCACGCCGCCGCCACACTCGTCTGCGGTGACTATCATTGACAGAACAGAAGCGTGACTCATCGGAGAACACGACGTTCCGCCATTCCCTCATCCAAGTCGCTCTAGGCCGGCACCATGCCAGGCGTGCACGTCTATGCTGTGGAGTCAATGGTAGTCTTCTGAGCGGACGCCGGGAGTGCAGGCCTCCTTCAACCAATCGACGGGAAATTGTTCTGGTCGATATTGGAACAGCCAGGGTGTCTTGCACATGCTGAAGAATGGCGGTTGACGTGGCGTGCGGGGCTGCCACCGCTTGGCGGCGGATGCGCCGATCCTCGCGTGCTGACGTCACTCGGGCTGCGCCTGGACCCATCGCACGTGCCACATGTCCCTGCGCCAACCATCTTCGCCACAGGCGCAGCACCGTGGACACATCCCTATGGGTATCGGCTGCGATTTGACGAAGCGACCAACCTGCCCTTCTCAGCCCGATCACCATACCCCTCGTAAAGTCGTCTGTCTGCTGGAAATGCCTCCGTTGACGGCGGCCTGGCATTCTTAGCTATACACGTGTCCTGTGGCCCCCACACGACAACACGTTCTACAATGACTGTCGGCTGAGAAATCACGGTACGAAGTGGGCCATTCGCCAACGCCGTGTCCCATTTATCGTTCGCTACGTGCGCGCACAGCGGCGCACTTCACATCATGAGCATACCTCAGTGACGTCAGTCTACCCTGCAATTGGCATAAAGTTCTGACCACTCCTTCTTGGTGTTGCATTTGCTCTGTCAGTCAGTGTATTTCGTTAAAATATGCCAGGGTATTTTGTCTGCGTTTTTGAAAAGTCTCTCGTCTTGATTGATGTATTTCGTTAAAACATGCCAGGGTATTTTGTCTGCGGTTTTGATAAGTCTCTCGTCTTGATTGATGTATTTCGTTAAAACATGCCAGGGTATTTTGTCTGCCTTTTTTGAAAAGTTTCTCTTTATTACCCACCGACCATTGAAAAATATAAATAAACTTCTGGGAGGATTTCGGTAGTCGGAAGTTGTCCGAGATGATCTCTTGAGGGCGACCGGGGTCCGTATAACTGAACAAACGGTACGCAATCGGCTGCATAGTGCCCAATTAAGGTTATTTCGATTCGACATGTTTCACTAGAGAATCGCCATGGCGTTGAGAGGAGAATACGGGCCATCCAACATTTTATATGTGGATTTAATGAATGACATATTGTCATGATTTTTACAGATGAGTATCACTTAGGTCAGATACGCAGCGATAGAAGGTTCGGAGACGTAAAGGACGGTGGAAAGTACCAGCATGTACAAGCGGTGCATACATTGGAGGAGGTCTAATATTTTGGGCTGGTATTTATTCCAGGCCATCGTACGTACACCTTTGATACCAATTCAGTGACGGTAACTTACCAGCGGTACACGGATGAAATTCTTCGACCATTTTTACAACCATATAGGGATGTTCTGCATTTTCATCGATGATAATGCTCGCCCTCATCGAGGTGCTTCAGTGAGGAACTTCATGAAGAAGGCGGGTATGAACTATATGAACTGGACAGCTGGTTCATCGGACATGAACTGCATTGTGAATGCATGGGACAGGTTGAAAACGGCTGTTTTGTATCGTCCACAGAATCCACAGACCTCCTTACAGTTGTCCAGATGGAATAGGACATTCTTTCTCAAGATGGCGTCAATGTACTGATCGAAAGTATGCCGCAGCATCTCAGAGACTGAACAATTCCAGAGGAGGGCATATACGGTACTAAGGTAGACTGAATAAGGGACATCCTTTAAAGAAAGAAAAACAACATATTGTAGCCTCCTTCTTCTTATTATTATTAGTGTTTACTTAAGTTAGATTTTGAAAGAAACATTTGAGTTTAAACAAAATTACATTTCCAGGTTGTCATACAATAAACAACATTCGGTAACTCTATTCTTATATTGCATCCTTGATATTCCAATCGTTTTGCTGAGTATAAAAAGTACTTGTTCAAAAATATTAAAAATTAAAGTTATTGCTGAGACATGGTATGCAAGAAAAATATTCAAATGTTATACTAACGGGTATTTAGTCGACCGAAATATTAGGTTATCTTAAACTATTTTTAAAAATATATAAAATGATGCTACATAATCGGATTTCACGATGTATATTGAAATTAGCACTGTTGCTCATTTAATGAATTGAGCCGAAACCTACGAGTTCTTGATCATTTCACGAACTGGGCAATGAAGTTGTACAATTTATGAATTGTGCAGAAATTCGTCCACTTCAAGAAATGGGCAGTTACTGTGCGTGTAACATATACAAATGCTTGCATCAAATAGGAGCATATGTTGTAAGAGCTGCAAATGGCAGAATTATGTCTCATTACTCCGTATTTTGTATTTATCTTTTGGATTAAAGTGAATTTGTTAGTATTAATCCTTTTTCCCGTTTTCTTGTAAATGATTTGTAAATCTCTCGTTATTTGTGTTAATTTTGTTCGTTCTTGATAATGTTATTATAAAATGGACATCAGTACTGTAGTTGGTTTAAAGCCATGTAAAGGCATATAGTTTTACTCAATATTACCTATTGAACCTTGATAACGCTTGGCGTGGACCATGTGTTCTTTGTAGCATTCCACATAGCGTCTACTTTTGTTATCTCGTCCAGTAGCCTTCATAGGCCTAAATATCCTCTTGTTGTGACTTATTACGTTTATTTAGCTGAATACGTGGTATGCATGTGATTTACTGTGAGTTTCAGGTGTTGTTCGTATGAGTTGCAATTAAAGACTTCAGTTGGACAAGGAAACTTTACCATAGTTTCTGAGAAAGTACATACTTACAATCATTTTAATGTATAGTCAGTCAGCAATTAGTCGTTGTTCGTACTATCGCCAATATGTTTAATTTCTAGATTAAACGGGGGCTTAATAGCCGAATGACATTGCCATTGATTTTTCACAAAATCGGCCGCAGTTCGAACTCCGGCCAATGCGTATGGAGGTTTTAAAATGATGAATTACGTCTCTGTGGTTCGAATTTAACGTAAAACTGAAGGTCGCATTTCTATCATCATTATACCAACCGTCACGTAAAGTTATAAGCTTGCTTCTTCCCCAACCCCTTCAGTTTATTCAGCTGCTGTTGTGTTGAAGATATGCGTTAGGGTGTTCTAGTACGGTCTCTTAATGTCTTTAAATGTTATTCTTCTCTGCTAATTTGATTTCAGATTTATCAAATCATTTTTTGTGTTTCTTAGCGCATTCTAATTCTCGATGTTATGATCCCGGTTATTCTCCTCTATTGACTATCTCTTTATTTCAATGCTTCCTTGCATGTGTTCGTTTGGACAGTTCTTCCGCATGTCTCAGAATTTGTGCTATAAACAAATGTGGTAGGTGGCTTGAGCCTTTGAAATGTGTGCTTCAGAAGGATCATCTAAGTTTCATGGACAGAATAACTGACATTTTGAGATCCTACGTAGATTAAGCCAGGAACAACTTTCATGAAAATAATATGCAAACGAAACCTTTCCTGGTGGGGCCACTCCGTACGAATTTCGTTGTTCCTGACAACAATTGCAAAAGGAATTTCGAATAATATCATGAATGACCTTTCTGTAACAGGTGAAGGATGACATAGAAGGAAGATCGTGTGAAGAATTGAAATAGGCTGTACGTGACCGGGAAATGTCACGTAATTTCATGACAACAGACCAGTCCGCAGATAGATTACCAGATGATACCAAAGCTGGATTAGGAAGTAAAGCGTACCAAAAATATGTACGTAAAGATGCATAGATTGATTCGCAAGATGGAGAAACGAACACTGGAATTTATACCACATTTTATGGAATGCCAAGTTGGTTCCAGAAGATGGAACATTTAATGGCAGCCACAGGAAAGTTCTTTGTTCTGCATTATGTCGAATTTCACATGTTTACATCCTTCAAAATAATGTGGAAAGTGGAAATGTACGATAATGTAGCTACTTACCGCTCTTAACGTCTGCCAGCATAAAGACACACAATCGGAAACCCTTTTAAATGCATGTAAAACAGATACTTACCAGAAGGCTGCACTCCGTCATGTCGGAGCGTCAATGCATTTTTGTCTGTTTCGTGAATGATATCTATTATTATATTGATGGTGTCTATTGTTTATATGGTGAACCCTGAACTGAACATAATAAGTTTATCTTACTGCTATTTAAATAAAAATAAATACATTCAACATAGTTTGAAATAATGTACCGTAGAAACTCGATTATCTGGACCTTAATTATCCGGATCCCCAATATCATTCGAACGTGAAGAGCACATTTAACTGTGTTTTTACGTTACATAAACTTCGAAGCTTCATAACTGTTCACGAATATTTTATATATTGTAAGCTGTTTTGATTTTTTACTCGTCATATACATCTCTCTTACATGTTTTTAAATGTTGAATTCGCAGTTGTTCATAATGTTTCGAAATGTATCTTTTGTATGTTTATTTTATTACATTAAAATGTTGAATTCGATTATTCGGAATTATGCTTATCCGGAAGACCCTTGGTACCAAGTCCGGATAATCGAGTTCTTATCGTCTTACAATGGAAAAAGTATTTCTCGTATTCGTTTCCAAACTTATGTGTAAAACCTCACTTTCGGCCTATGTAACGTAACTATTACACGGTGTTGGAGATCCTGAAATTATGGCAGATGATAGTGAACCTGGTGTTATGGTGCAGCGTTTTACTTATTTGTACCAACCATTATTTCCAAAAGCTTCTTTGGGGAGCATGTCCATGGTCTCGTGAAGAAATGGGTGGATCCAGCATTCGATTCGTGATTATGTGGGGGGCGCATGATGCAATTAAAATAGTTGTTCACTTTTTCTATGAACCATTAAAGTAAAACATTTATAGTGTAGAGGACAGGAAAACAATAGATAGGTACTGCAACCTGGGCGCGTGACCTCATTGATTGATTGATTGATTGATTGATTGATTGATTGATTGATTGATTGATTGATTGATTGATTGATTGATTGATTGGAAAAGCCAATATGGGCTATGATAATATCTCACAATTAGCTTGACAATATGTACTACTACTTATGATATCTCTCTGTTGTTTCGATATGGATGACATCACACCATTAGTTTCACAGTTATCTTGAACTGTTATGATAACAGAGATAGGTGCCTCTTGCCCTTTCTGTTCACACCTCTACTGGTTGTTATGGGCTACTGTGTTGCTTATCGCCGCCATGTCTGTACCAATGATAACTTCATATCACCCAACTACATATCTTCAACAAAGAGTGGCCTCTATCAATTTCATCTCCACGCATGTCTTTTATTGTAACTTGAAGACAGACTTTAGCGTGATGTGACCGCTCTTGCGTATGTGCATTTTTATGTCTCTGTGTCACTACAGCAATTCCTAAACGTGTGGATTGATTTCAACAAAACTTGGTACATAGTTCCTCAGTGTATTGTTTAGTAGTTAAGCCAATAGAAAATAACTAGGTATATGGCACTTAAAGTGATCAAAATTCCAAGATCCTAGTCACTTGGATGTGCTTCCGCCAGGAAGTCAAAGGAATTAGAAACAAGATCTGTTTTCGACAATCACAGATTACACAGTGAATTGTAAACAATGTATATGTCACCAGAGATGTATATGAAATAAGCGAGTTGGCTACACGGTTTTGGTCACGTAACTGTGAGCTTGCATTCGGGAGAGAGTATGTTCGAACTCCACTGTCGGCAGTCCTGAAGATGGTTTCCACACCAGGTAAATGCTGGGCCGATATCTTTACTAAGGATACGGTCGCTTCCTTCCCATTCCTATCCCCTCGTCGCCAAAATACCTATCTGTACCGATGCGACGTAAAACAGATAGCAAACAGATGTATGTGGACAGCTCCTACCGTTCTGACCTAGTGTACTTCTGGAGAGGCACGTGGCCCTGAGGTTCACTCACTTGTCAATCCACACCAAAAGCGAGTTCGTTGTTAATTCACATAGCTGCTGGAATTTCGAAGCTGTAGGCCGAGAACATTCGTTTAAATCATTCAATTAATCACTCATTCAATAATGAATTAATTATCTCTCCCCACTTGGTGGTTATCCGTGTCTGGGAGAGAAGAGTGTTTATTCATGCATGCTTGAATACAATTCATTCATTCATTCATGCAGTCATCGATTCATTCACTTCATTCATATGTCTGCTGTAATTAGATGATAACTCTGTACAGACTAGTGGCATAAATAAATACTTGCACTAATTCAACGTGTGAAGGGTAAGGTTCATGTTATCCTAGACTAAACGCTGTTAACAGCTAGGGCAAAAATAAAATAAAACTAAAAATCTAAAATTTAGAGACTGGGTGTAATTAGTTATTAGGTTTAAAGTAGTAGTAGATAAACTAATTGTAACAAGGAAAATCATGCCTGTACCAACAAACAATTTGGATTTAAATAAATGATTAGTCTCTCCCCAGTTCTAAGCGATCCGGATCGAGGGGATGGGAGTATTCTATTCTATTGCATTCTGTTCTATTCTATTCTATTTTGAAATAATGCGCTTCAAGGCAAATAAGTGTTGTGTGATATAAATGTTTAAATTACCGGAATAATGGACAGAAGTTATAGAAAATATGAATTAAGATTGTTTTCTTAAACCCATAAAAATTAAATTCCACCGAGAAAATCGAACGGAAAATTTCACGCAACAGAATAACCAAAACGAGAGATCAATTTATATAGTACTGCAAACAGCCGGTTATCTTTTTTTTTTTTTTTTTGTTATTTGCTTTACGTCGCACCGACACAGATGAGTCGTATGGCGACGATGGGAGAGTAAAGGCCTAGGAATTGGAAGGAAGCGTCCGTGGCCTTAATTAAGGTACAGCCCCAGCATTTGCCTGGTGTGAAGATGGGAAACCACGGAAAACCATCTTCAGGGCTGCCGATAGTGGTGCTCGAACCCACTATCTCCCGATTACTGGATACTGGCCGCACTTAAGCGACTGCAGCTATCGAGCTCGGTGAGCCGGTTATCAAAATGTTCTAATTTAAAATAATTTTCTTAACTAAATTTTCCTTTATCTTATAACTTAGCCTCAGAAACAGAGTGAGTCGTTCTCATTCTATTGCCAAGATAACAGGTTCGATCCTGAATGAGGTCAGCAGTATATGAAGGTGCTTAAATAAAAAAGCTTCCTGTTGGTGGCTTCCGATATGTTAAGAACTCACTTAAGAAAATTTTTTGTCAAATTAGCATCTCTTAGAATTTATCACAAATATTTTGCTAGTGGCTTTACGTCGCACCGACACAGATAGGTCTTATGGCGACGATGGTATAGGAAAGGCCTAGGCGTTGGAAGGAGGTAGACGAGCCTTAGTTAAGGTACAGCCCCAGCATTTGCCTGGTGTGAAAATGGTAAACCACGGAAAACCACCTTCAGGGCTGCCGGCTGTAGGATTCGAACCCACTCTCCCCCGGATGCAAGCTCACAGCCGGGCGCCCCTAACTGCACCGCCAACTCGCCCGGTGGTTGTAAGAAATATAGGGATATATTACTATCAATAATAATATTACTTCGCCATATACCTGTACTCATTGAATCATTTTAGATGGCAGTAGTATTTTGTTATCCGCTTGGTGTGTGTGTGTGTGTGTGTGTGTGTGTGTGTGTGTGTGTGTGTGTGTGTGTGTGTGTGTGTGTGTGTGTGTGTGTGTGTGTGTGTGTGTGTGTGTGTGTGTGTGTGTGTGTGTGTGTGTGTGTGTGATGCTGGGGGATGGAAAATTTATATGAAGATAATTGAGTTTTTAGAGGGGGAGCGAGGAACGAGACTCTCAGCTCATTTAAACATTTGTCGACGGTGAAAGATGAAGAAAAAAGTCCGAATCCTCGAATGATGAGTATATATGCTAACAAAAGTCAATGCTAGGTTTACTGAAAGGTGTAAAACTGAACCACTAGATTATTGGCTTCACAAACCTGATACCGTTATGGTCGGAAGAGTAGAAGCCCTGACCAATGCAATGAATGCTGACATGAGCCTGAGACAAGTAACTGGAAGCTATGAAGTAACACTAGGCTCAGCGGTCACACACAACGGCTGACAAGTTGTAAACCCTTGAAAGGAGACGATAGTTTGTGGTATGAATGTTTTAACACTGCATAAGTCCGACTCGTTGGCTGAATGGTCAGCGTACTGGCCTTCGGCTCAGAGGGTCCCGGGTTCGATTCCCGGCCGGGTCGGGGATTTTAACCTTCATTGGTTAATTCCAATGGCCCGGGGGCTGGGTATTTGTGCTGTCCCCAACATCCCTGCACCTCACACACCACACATAACACTATCCTCCACCACAATAACACGCAGTTACCTACACATGGCAGATGCCGCCCACCCTGATCGGAGGGTCTGCCTTACAAGGGCTGCACTCGGCTAGAAATAGCCATACGAAATTATTATATATAACACTGCATAACACTATGTGAGAAATTGTGTATAGCAATCTTGCATCTTGACGGAAAGCAAACATAGGCAATATCTCTCTGCCCAGATCAACACCAAGGGAACGTGAATCATTCTATTAGATAGACTGCAGTCAAGTGCAGGAACATGTTAGAAAATGGGTGTTGTTGTCATTGCCGTTGCTGTATAATGGATTTAAGAATTCGTAATCAACAGTCCGTACGCCTATACTAAATGCCGAGTAAAATTTATCGGATAATTTCTGTGATTGTGGCTCTATACTAGTGGGTATATTTTGTAGTTTACTTGGCTTAGAAATAGAAGAAGAGCAGTAGCGGTGCTAAGAAGTGGACCCCCCCCCCGCAATAATTGAAAATGGACCCTCTTTTCCTGATAAGGAAAGTTACAAATCGATTTCGTAATACAAGGTTTTATATTATTACAATGAACAGCAGCGACGATAATAATAATAATAATAATAATAATAATAATAATAATAATAATAATAATAATAATAAGTTCCACAATTTTGTTTTCAAATCCGAAGGAATAAAAATATACACACATATGGTACGAACACACACAAGAAGTGCATATTACAACATTATAGTAACCAAAACACGCTGACCGTCACAATATTAAGAAATAATCTCGTTCCTAGGACCAAATAACTTACTATTATTCACAACTCACTACACTGACTGCCGATAGTTATAAACAGGCTCGAAACTTCAGTACAATAGTTTAGATAAGGAGGCTGTCCTTGTTATCACGTATTCGCTGACTACTGGGTTTTTAAAAGTGACTAATTACTTCAAAAGCCTTGTTGATTGTTGTGAGTGGACGCAAGGGATGGTTATTATTGGAACAGGTTGAGAAACCACATTCTTTCTGATGTAACTACCGTGCTCCTATTGACGAAAGTTCTGCACTACGACGGCCCAGGTTTGGAACAACACTCTGAAATACAAATAATACTGTGTTGTGTGCTGTAGCTTTATCAATAGACTATGTAAAATCATTCTTCAGCTACTGAATTAAGAAACAGTCATGTGCCCTCACAAGCCATGCCCCCCCCCCTTCCCTCCCTCGCCCCGCGGGGTCTGCAGGGTCCTTATCGCCGCCACTGAAGAAGAGCACTTATCCCCCAAATACTATGTTGTATACCATCCCGATATTTATTTGAAAAAGAAATGTCAAAATCTGTAAGACCATATCAGAAAAGTCGATATTACGATTTTAACCCACCTCCCTTATCCAATCTGTTCCCGTTGCAATTTCAGGGCTAAGGATCAAGTCCAGACCAGTTGGGCAAGAAGCTAAGGTCATAGCGCCAGTGGTCAAAGAAAACAAGAACAGGCATGGACAGGGAAATGAATTTCTTAGAACTTGCAAAATCATGATTTTGCGGTTCCGCATATATTCTTGGAATTAAGTAAGGTTAGTCACTAAAATGCAAATATCGGCACCCTATTATCTTTGTTCTAGCGGCTTATCACTACAGCCAACTGGACTCTACATATTAACAACACCAAAAATTATCATAAAATACTAACTTCTATGTAAAAAGCAATAATGAAGGTTTCTTTCATCATCATCATCTGTTTACCCTCCAGGTTCGGTTTTTCCCTCGGACTCAGCGAGGGATACCACCTCTACCGCCTCAAGGGCAGTGTCCTGGAGCTTCAGACTCTTGGTCGTGGGATACAACTGGGGAGAATGACCAATACCTCGCCCAGGCGGCCTCACCTGCTATGCTGAACAGGGGCCTTGCGGGGGATGGGGAAGATTGGAAGGGATAGACAAGGAAGAGGGAAGGAAGCGGCCGTGGCCTTAAGTTAGGTACCATCCCGGCATTTGCCTAGAGGAGAAGTGGGAAACCACGGTAAACCACTTCCAGGATGGCTGAGGTGGGAATCGAACCCACCTCTACTCAGTTGACCTCTCGAGGCTGAGTGGACCCCGTTCCAGCCCTCGTACCACTTTAAATTCCGTGGCAGAGCTGGGAATCGAACCCGGACCTCCGGGGGTGGCAGCTAATCACTCTAACCACTACACCACAGAGGCGGACTTCTTTACCCAACTAAATTGTTCATAAAGCGTACGGTGCCCTACTTTCTTCAATAAGCAGTAAGGGAGGGAGATTTTTAAGCTTGGCATATTAAAGAAATATCTACCGGGCGAGTTAGCCGTGCGGTTAGAGGCGCGCGGCTGTGAGCTTGCATCCGGGAGATAGTGGGTTCGAATCCCACTGTCGGCAGCCTTGAAGATGGTTTTCTGTGGTTTCCCATTTTCGCACCAGGCAAATGCTGGGGCTGTACATTAATTAAGGCCACGGCCCCTTCCTTCTAACTCCTAGGCCTTTCCTATCCCATCGTCGTCATAAGACCTATCTGTGTCGGTGCGACGTATAGCCACTACCAAAAAAAATTCTTTAGGCCCTATTTACAATCAGGTTAGTTTTCAAGTTCATCAATGAATTGAAGGAAGAAGCTCATGCATACACTCTACTTCACTTAATTTAATTTGATAAATTTCTGTCTGTATTTTGGTATACACATTACTGTAACCGTATTATTAAAATGAGAGATATGCCTTGAACGATGTAATTTATTTAACAAATCTTAGTAGCGCGATTTTTAGCATATACTGTATGTCTTACCTTTATTTCGCTTGAATGTTATTCTCTTCTTTCTTTCCTTCTTTCTTTCTTTCTTTCTTTCTTTCTTTCTTTCTTCAATAAACGCTAAGGGAGAGAGATTTTAAGGCATATTTTCAGCTTGCAGGCTGGTTACATCTTCAAGTTTACCCAGAAACATAAAGGGGCTCTAATGAGCCAAACTACGTGAACAGAAATTAGGTCAGCTTTCAAGCTCACCGAGAAACTGAGAATAACAATGTTACTGATTTAACGTCCCACTAACTGCTTTTACGGTTTTCGTAGAGGCCGAGGTGCCCTAATTTTGTGCTGCAGGAGTTCGTTTCTTCTTCTTTTTCCACAGCTTTTTCCACGCTTGTTGGATCGTGGGTGGGAACTGGGTCGCACATGCGAATTTGGCCCTGTTTCACGGTCGGATGCCCTTCCTGACGTCAACCTATGTGAAGGGATGTAATGAATATTGCGTGTTTCTGTGGTGGTTGGAAGTTTGGTGTGTTGTCTGAATTTGAAGAGGAGAGTGTTGGAAGAAATCCAAACAACCAGTCCCCGAGCCTGAAAAATTAATCAGACGCGATCAAAATCCCAGACCCAGCCGGGAATCGAACCGGGGTTCTCTGAACCGAAGACCTTAACGCTGACTATTTAGCAAAGAATTCGGACGCAGGAGGTCGTTTATGTATCAGTAAATCTACCGACAGGAGGGTGGCGTATTTCAACACCTTCAAATACCACCGGGTTGAGCCGGGCATCTTGCCAAACGGAATTAAGAAAGAAAGAAAGAAAGAAAGAAAGAAAGAAAGAAAGAAAGAGACACTCTTTCTTATTTTAGTGCTTTACGTGTTCTGCCTGTGAGCTGATTTTTTTTCTACTAGTTTAACGTCGCAATAACACATCGAAAGTGAATGGTGATGGAAGGATCGGAAGGGACTAATATTGTGAAGGTAGAGGCCATGGCCTTAATTATGGTACAGCCCTAAGCTTTGGCGTGGTGTACACATGGAAAACCACGGAAAACCACCTTCAGGGCTGTCGACGGTGGGATTTGAACCCACAAGCTCCCGAATGCAAGCTCACAGCTGCGTGACCCCAACCTCACGGCCAACTCTCTTGGTGTATATTGCTGAAGTCATGACTATAAACGTATTCTTAAAATTCTATAAATTGATGTAAAATTTGAAATTAACTTCATTAAATATCATTCAGTAGAAGAACTATTGTCCGCCTCTGTGGTGTAGTGGTTAGCGTGATTAGCTGCCACCCCCGGAGGTCGAGTTCGATTCCCGGCTCTGCCACGAAATTTGAAAAGTTGTTCGAGGGCTGGAACGGGGTCCACTCAGCCTTGGGAGATCAAGTGAGTAGAACTGGGTTCGATTCCCACCTCAGCTATCCTCGAAGTGGTTTCCCGTGGTTTCCCACTTCTCCTCCAGGCAAATGTCGGGATGGTACCTAACTTAAGGCCACGGCCGCTTCCTTCCCTCTTCCTTTCCTCTCCCATCCAATCTTCCCATCCCTCCAAAAGACCCCTATTCAGCATAGCAGGTGAGGCCGCCTGGGCGAGGTACTGGACATTCTCCCAGTTGAATCCCCAGACCCAAAGTCTGAAGCTCCAGGACACTGCCCTTGAGGCGGTAGAGGTGGAATCCCTCGCTGAGTCCGAGGGAAAAACCAACCCTGGAGGGTGAGCAGATTAAGAAAGAAAGAAAAAATATTCCATCCGGTATGATTACTATTAATGGATCCTTCCTCCGTTTCGTTGTCGGTTACTACACCATACGTTTACGGTGTTATGCTTCAATATCCATCAAAATGATATAGTGCCCTATATTTTTAAATTTATTCTACTACTAGCATATGTACCCGTTCTTCGCACGGGAATTGGTAATAGATTTTATGATTCCTTCATGAATTTATGCGAAGTTACATCCCTTGATTCAAACGTTTAATACGGCATATCAAACTGATATTCTTTTACAAAAGCAAGTGGCAGTAGTCTCACGTGAAGTACGTTAAAACTGAACAAATTGGAAACAGAGTGAGGATGATCATAGAGTTTATTGAACCGTACGGTTCCTGGTCTGAATTTTGCGTAGTTCTCCGTATGCTCGGTTACATATCCCTTTCCGGCCCTTAGTGCCCGAAAGCGCCCGACTGTTCATTTAGCCTTCCGGTCCTTAGCACCCGAAAGCTCCCGACTGTTCGTTTAGCCTTCCGGTCCTTAGCGCCCGAAAGCGCCCGACTGTTCATTTAGCCTTCCGGCCCTTAGCGCCCGAAAGCGCTCGACTGTTCATTTAGCTGCATTATCTGCATTCGTCTGCGATCTGTGCGATAGGTTTTTTTTATTTTTCTCATCAGTGAAGTGTTTATAAGGCATTTATGAACACGCAGTGCAATCTACAAGTCTTAGGGAATAAAGGAAGAGAGATAATCTGTCTTGACGTTGCCTAGGCAACGGTCTTGAACTTCCGCGAGCGCGGGTCAGCTGTTTCGTTCGTAAACATGGCGGGATTGAATATGGCCTATATTGAAACTGAGCTGAATATGGGCGAAAAAAGTGACACAGAATCCTTGAGTAGGGGTGCAGGTGAATTTTTAATGAGTGAATAATGTATCAACGAAGATAATTTTAGTGATAACAGTGATATGAATGAAGACGAATATCGATAAATCGGAGCTGATGGCAATGCCACGGCAATTCAGGTAACACAAATATTACGTTTCGTTACTCCGAATGATTAAATGGATGATGTTGAACCTGTGCATAATTCGGAAAGAGATTAGGGGAAAGAGATTGTTTTTTACGTATGTTAGGAGGAGAAAAACTATTCAGTGACATAGCCTATTGCGCATATAAAAATGCAGCCTTCAGACAGTCGCATTCCGGTAAGATAAAAGCAGATTGGGAAGACCCTTGCCCAGATGAAATAAAATCTTATATACATGGGCATCATTCCACTTCAGAAATCACGTGATTATTGGTTTTGAGGGATTCAGACAACATGGGAATGTGACAAATGCAGACTGTCTCTGTGTCGAGTATCACGAGGAGGGGGGGGGAGGAAACACATTATGACTCAATAAACAGAGAAATGGATGTGATGGTATATTTTCTGATGTTATTGAAAATTTGAATTCATTGTGATCAATAATTTTTACTGTATTTCACTTTTTCTGAAACAATGCGGTCTGTTTCAGTTTTTGCTAAATAATAGGTTGAAACCTCGGGATAAGCGGAGTGAAAATGCGGGCGGGAAAGGGATATTGTTGTTCATCTGAAACCGGGAGTGGCGATGTGGCTGGACACTCATGAAATCAACCGTTGAATAAAACCCCTCTTATTATCAGAAATCTGCTCCACGTACAACACCTTTTGGGCTATGTCCACGGAATGCTTCAATGTCCATCACAATGATATTGTGTCCTATATTACGGCATGTTAAACTGATATTCTTCTAGAAAAGAACCGCCTGTTAATGATATCTCCCTTATTTTTATTTTTATTTTTTGCTAGGGGCTTTACGTCGCACCGACACAGATAGGTCTTATGGCGACGATGGGATAGGAAAGGCTTAGGAGTTGGAAGGAAGCGGCCGTGGCCTTAATTAAGGTACAGCCCCAGCATTTGCCTGGTGTGAAAGTGGGAAACCACGGAAAACCATTTTCAGGGCTGCCGATAGTGGGATTCGAACCTACTGTCTCCCGGATGCAAGCTCACAGCCGCGCGCCTCAACGCGCACGGCCAACTCGCCCGGTATCTCCCTTATTAATCCTCGTATCGAAATGGTGCACATGAAAAAAAAGTTTAGAAATTGATTTCCATTACGACAGGTATATTTCCATTAATTTTCGTTGTGTATATTAGGTGCAAGTACAAAATCACGGTTTCGGTTTCGTATAAACCCACAGTCAGTTTAGGGATTTAGAAACAAGATTGGACCTAAAACCTACCCAGGGACAGGTGGATTCTAAATATGAAGTTTAGTAGAAATATATCAAATAGTTTTCAAGTTATAAGAACGCGGACAGACAGACAGACAGACAGACAGACAGACAGACAGACAGACACCAAAGCCAAAATATATACAGATGGTCATTATTATACCTGAAACGAATAATTACACGAAAATTTCTCTAAAATAGTCAATGTACAGACACACGGTCGTTACTATTTTATTTATATAGATAAGGAATCTGCTCCACGTATAGCACCTTTTGCTGGACTTAGCCTGCAAAGCCGAGCGTTGATGATATCTTCCTTATTAATCCTCCAATCGAAAAAATGGAAGAAATGGATCTTCATCAAGGTTGCTCGATTCCATTCAGCTTGGTCTTGCAGATATAATGGGAGAGTAAAATCACTGTTTCGGTTCCGTATAAACCCCCAGTCTATTCCAGTAATATGACATGGTATGGACCTAAACAGCTACCTTACGACAGGCGGATGCTAAATATGAATTTTGGTTGAAATATCTCCAGTAGTTTTCAAGTTATAAGAAATACGCTTTACACGCATCCGCTCGAGAGTTAAGTCCAGTGGGGCTTGTACCGCAAAACGGTTCGTTAATGATATGTAATCCTCGTATCGAAATTATGCACATTGAAAAGTTTTAGAAATTGATTCCCATTAAGGATGGTAGATTTCCGTTGCCCTAATTCTGGATGTGAATATTTTTGGGGAGTGCAAAATCATGGTTTCGGTTTCGGATAAACCTCCAGTAATTTGGGTATTCAGAAATAATATTGGCCCTAAAACCTGCTCAAGGACAAGTGGATTCTAAATATGAAGTTTGGTAGAAATATATCCAGCAGTTTTCAAGTTTCAAGTCTCTGTGGTGTAATGGTTAGCGTGATCAGCTGCTACCCTCTGAGGCCCGGGTTCGATTCCCGGCTCTGCCACTAAATATCAAAAGTGATACGAGGGCTGGAACGGGGTCCACTCAGCCTCTGGAGGTCAACTGAGTAGAGGTGGGTTCGATTCCCACCTCAGCCATCCTTGAAGTGGTTTTCTGCGGTTTCCCACTTCTCCTCTAGGCAAATGCCGGGATGGTACCTAACTTAAGGCCACGGCCGCTTCCTTCCCTCTTCCTTGCCTGTCCCTGCCAATCTTCCCATCCCTCCACAAGGCCCCTATTCAGCATAGCAGGTAAGGACGCCTGGGCGAGGTACTGGTCATTTTCCCCAGTTGTAGCCCCAGACCCAGAGTCTGAAGCTCCAGGACACTGTCCTTGAGATGGTAGAGGTGGGATCCCTCGCTGAGTCCGAGGGAAAAACCGACCCTGGAGGGTAAAGAGATGAAGAAGAAGTTTTCAAGTTATAAGAACTCAGACAAACAAACAGACACCAAAGCTAAAAAAATATGCAGATGGTCAATATTACACCTAAAATGGATAACTGTACGGAAATTTCGCCAAAATAGACTATGTACAGACTCACGGTCGTTACGATTTTATTAATTCTGTTTCCAATCATGTCTAAAATTCGTAACTATTCATAACACTTTGGGAGTCCTAATTTTTCTTCAAATTACTGTAGCACCTGCAAGAATTTAGAGATTTGTTCTGGAGTTATTTGTCCTAAAAATGTATTCCCTAAAAATATTAGATCACCTTCTTCAAGCATATTAATAGATAAAAGCTGTGATTTGTATTGAATGACTGTAAAAGATGTGTGATTGTAAGTCAAAGCAACTTAAATGTAGAAATGTCACCAAAAGGTACGAGAACGAATCGTATCCAGGTAATTTCGTAATTATTTATTTTTGCCCTAATTAGAAGATAATAATTGCTTTTAGGCAAATTAAGAGGAAAATTAGCGGTAAATGAATAAATACCGTTATTACTAGAGAAATATATACGTACATACTTTGCTACATTCTTCTTCTTCTTCTTTATCTGTTTACCCTCCAGAGTCGGTTTTTCCCTCGGACTCAGCGAGGGATCCCACCTCTACCATCTCAAGGACAGTGTCCTGGAGCTTCAGACTCTGGGTCTGGGGATACAACTGGGGAGGATGACCAGTACCTTGCCCAGGTGGCCTCACCTGCTATGCTGAACAGGGGCCTTGCGGAGGGATGGGAAGATCGGAAGGGATAGACAAGGAGGAGGGAAGGAAACGGCCGTGGCCTTAAGTTAGGTACCATCCCGGTATTTGCAAGAAGGAGAAGTGGGAAACCACGGAAAACCACTTCCAGGATGGCTGAGGTTGGAATCGAACCCACCTCTTCTCAGTTGACCTCCCGAGGCTGAGTGGACCCCGTTCCAGCCCTCGTACCACTTTTCAAATTTCGTTGCAGAGCCGGGAATCGAACCCGGGCCTCCGGGGGTGGCAGCTAATCACACTAACCACTATACCACAGAGGCGGACCCTTGCTACATTACGAGTTCGAATTCTACTACGTCACAGCGCTTCAGTATGTCTTTTGTTCATGTAGACTTTAATGTGTGAAATCTTTGCTCACTTAACGTCTTGAACTTCTTTGCTTTGCTTCGCTTGATGTTATTTAGTGGGTCGAGTAGTTGACTTGTGCCCATAACTCATTAATTAATATAATTATTGGTCCAGGGGTGATGCTATTTTTCTTTCAATAAAAAATATTTTTGTGTTATTTACGATATACATTTCACACCCATTTTCCCATTTTAACTGCCCGCATTAGTCATGATGGACAAATATATTGTCAATTCAGGGGTCCCGGATTCGAAATCTAAGATAACGGCAAAAGTAATTGACGTAAGTGAATACGGTCCTGGTAAGTTATCTTACCTGAATGTAATTGACCATAAATAATCTTGTAATCGATTCATTGTAACATTATCTTGTCTTGATATAGTTTATCATAAAGAAAACTTACAATGGCTTGCTTAATACAATTGTCTCCCGTGCACGCTTTTGATGTTTGTTGCCAGGTGTATCAAGTCGAGCACCTTTCTTAGAATTCGTTCTCTCTTGACTGCACTGAATGCATGCTGACCCGGCGAGTTGGCCGTGCGGTTAGGGGCGCGCAGCTGTGAGCTCGCATCCGGGAGATAGTGGGTTCGAACCCCATTGTCGGCAGCCCTAAAGATGGTTTTCCGTGGTTTCCTTAATTAAGACCACGGCCACTTCCTTCCCATTCCTAGGCCTTTCCTGTCCCATCGTCACCATAAGACCTATCTGTGTCGGTGCGACGTAAAGCAAATAGCAAAAAATGCATGCTGTAATAATATACAAAGGCAAATATATGTAACATACCTATTTGCCCACAAATCATTAAGAATACAAACAGAATGCAAACAGTACCACCAGCAAGTCAAAAATAACATTTGGGCAATGTGTTATTGTAAGGTTAATCATGAAAGTAAACACTGGGTTAGTTCTCATTATGTTAGAAACTTATCAGTTATCACAGAAACAAGATTAGAATACTTTCCCCCACTAATTTAGGAACTCTTGTTATGATTGCTGCTTCACATCCTCTTACACATCATCTTCCTAAATGTTCAGTCCCTCTTAAATGTAACCGGGCTGAGTGGCTCAGACGGTTGAGGCGCTGGGCTTCTGACCGCAACTTGGCAGGTTCGATCCTGACTCAGTCCAGTGGTATTTGAAGGTGCTCAAATACGTCAGCCTCGCGTCGGTGGCTTTACTGGCACGTAAAGGAACTCCTGCGGGACTAAATTCCGGCTATTATTATTATTATTATTATTATTATTATTATTATTATTATTATTATTATTATTATCATCATCATCGTATGGCCTCAGCTACCGTGTGCAGACATTTCGATTTGACGCCATCTGGCTGTCTGCTCGTCAATTTCGACGTTCCGTTTCACTCTAGGCCCACTAGATGGCAGACAGAGTAAACCGGATCTCTCTTGGGTATTATTATTATTATTATTATTATTATTATTATTATTATTATTATTATTATTCGTAAATAGGCCTATTAACGAGAGATTCAATAAATGAGTTTTGTAGAGCAGTAACTTCGCTTTCGTTTTGGAGGATTTCTTATAGAGATTTTTCTTGTTTCTTAAATTTCTCAATGAAAAAACGAACTGGTCGAAATAACAACACCACCGTTTCCTAAAACTAATTTGTCATCACACTCGAACTAGGTTATTACATACTTTATTGTAACATGTCACGATTCTTTTACCTCGCATTATCCTAAAAGCCGCCTCTGTGGTGTAGTGGTTAGCGTGGTTAGCTGCCACCCCCGGAGGTCCGGGTTCGATTCCCGGCTCTGCCACGAAATTTGAAAAGTGGTACGAGGGCTGGAACGGGGTCCACTCAGCCTCGGGAGGTCAACTGAGTAGAGGTGGGTTCGTTTCCCACCTCAGCCATCCTCGAAGTGGTTTTCCGTGGTTTCCCACTTCACCTCCAGGCAAATGCCGGGATGGTACCTATCTTAAGGCCACGGCCGCTTCCTTCCCTCATCCTTGCCTATCCCTTCCAATCTTCCCATCCCCCTACTAGGCCCCTGTTCACTATAGCAGGTGAGGCCGCCTGGGCGAGGTACTGGTCATACTCCCCAGTTGTATCCCCCGGCCAAGAGTCTGAAGCTCCAGGACACTGCCCTTGAGGCGGTAGAGGTGGGATCCCTCGCTCAGTCCGAGGGAAAAACCGAACCTGGAGGGTAAACAGATGATGATGATGATTATCCTAAAAGATTTACAATCCTATATAAAAAATAATCATTTCCATTCAATTCACGATACAACATAAAAGTTGGCAGTGGTGTTTCATTGTGCAACTCAAGGCATATAATGCCAACATACGAGATGAGCGGTAACTGCAAGATGTATCGCCAAGCAGGTTCTGTACACTGTATGGTTGGCGACGCAGAATGCAATCCAACAGTTAGCAAAAACTATAAAATACTATCTCCGGTATTAATAGGGGAGAATGAGCTAGGTTGCTCCCTTAGGGACCACCGTTACACGGCACCTACTATAGCATGAATGCTGGCTAGCCGATGCAACGGAGGCGTGCTCAGTTCACTCAGAAGGATGTTCTTGTCGCAGACTTGTTCCTCGGTAATAATAATTTCGTGTGGCTATTTCTAGCCGAGTGCAGCCCTTGTAAGGCAGACCCTCCGATGAGGGTGGGCGGCATCTGCAATTTGTAGGTAACTGCGTGTTATTGTGGTGGAGGATAGTGTTATGTGTGGTATGTGAATTTCAGGGATGTTGGGGACAGCACAAACACCCAGCCCCCGGACCATTGGAATTAACCAATTACGGTTAAAATCCCCTACCCGGCCGGGAATCGAACCCGGGACCCTCTGAACCGAAGGCCAGTACGCTGACCATTCGGCCAACGAGTCGGACTGTTCCTCGGTGAAACGACGAAATTACAGCAGCAGTTTGGAACCATCGTTGCGCTCATTAGCGCTATCGCCGGTACCCTATTCTGACCAATTTGATTACGTTTAAGAAGTTACACTGTAAGTCTCGATTACTCGTTCGGTGGAGTGAAATGAATCTTGGGAACGGTATGTATCGTTAATGACGGAATATATCCCTTCATCACAAATGTGGTTTAAATTTATATGTACCGGGCAAGTTGGCCGTGCGTATAGGGGCAGTCAGCTGTGAGCTTGCATCCGGGAGATAGTGAGTTCGAACCCCACTGTCGGCAACCCTGAAGATGGTTTTCCGTGTTTTCCCATTTTCACACCAGGAAAATGCTGGGGCTGTATCTTAATTAAAGACACGGCCGCTTCCTTCCCATTCCTAGGCTCTCCTTTCCCATCGTCGCCATAAGACCTATCTGTGTCGGTGGGACTTAAAGCAGATGGGCTAGCAAGAAAAATACGTATTTCTGGAACATAAGCTTACGGAACATTTCATATAACTACCGGGAATGCTCATTGCAGGCAGCATTATCATAGATTCACTTTCCATTGCTAACCATCTTGCGGCATAATTTGCGAATGAGTGCAGTTCCGGGTGATATGATCCGCTCTGAGGCGTGAGGGTAAACGAAATCGTCTTAGTTTTGCCTTTCGCACATACGAGACATACAATGTGCCCTCTACAGAATGGGAACTCCGGAGTACCTTGGCATAGGACATGGTCCTCGGATTGGATAACAACAACCACACGATGTTGAAGGACCTTTGTGAGGAGAGTTTTCGCTATCTTCTGAGGGATTTCAAGCGTACTGTATCAAAAGTCACTGTATGTAGACGACTTCAATGTATATTATAGCGCGCGCCCAAGACAACATGGCAGTCGCCGAGCGACAATTGCAGCAAGCAACAAGAAGAGTAGAGCGGGGGACCTGGCTTTCGTTTTTTGGCCACAACTACGTCAGTGGTAAGTTCTACTGAAAGCATACGCTCCATCCCCATTCATCCCATACTCCTTTTGCGGAACGTTGCTCTTTCTTTGGTTGGCACATACCGTTTCCTTGGACTCGTTTTCGATAGGAAACTAACGTGGTAGTCACATGCGCGGAAGCTATAAACAAGGTGTACTAAGAAACGGAATATGTTATCTTTTCTTAGTGGTACAAAATGGGGCACATATTCAGCACGATTATGTCAGAGGGGCTGCCTGGCCGAGGCGGTAAAGGCGTGCTCGGTTCGCCCGGAAGGACGTGGGTTCGATTCCCCGTCAGGAAGTCGTAAAATTTAAGAAACGCGATTTCCACTTCCGGAGGTGCATATGGCCCTGAGGTTCACTCAGCCTACACCAAAAATGAGTACCAGGTTAATTCCTGGGGGCAAAGGTGGCCGGGCGTAGAGCTAACCACTTAACCCCATCACGTGCCGAGGTTAACAATGGTGGAAGCCTTTACCTTCCACTCCTCCAAGGGCCTTCATGGCCTGTACGGAGGTGACTTTGACTTTGCTTTGCTTTTACGATTATGTCAGTGTGACATACGGTTAAACTTAGTGTACTTAGACTGGCGATTGCGGCTTTTCGTACAAGAACTTCAGCCAGTCTACTTGTTGAATATGGCGTGACTTCCCTACAGCTAAAATGCCAATAAGTGCTGGTATCGTATTCCGCAATTTATGACAAATGCCACTCCATCCCAGTTAGTTCTGCGTAGGTATTTCATAATCCAACTAACCGGTTGTACACTTCCCTACTGGTGGGAATGCACTTGCATAATTACTATTTAAACATATCTTCGGTTTCTTGTATAATCCGTATACCTAGCTAGGTGCCACGGTGGTTAGTAAAGGGTCCTAAGATTATCTGGATGTAAATATTGGCCCAAAACCTAACATGGGCTCCTCCGTAAACCGGAGCCCATTAACGGCATTATCACTCAATCACCACTGATCAGTATTTAGCTTCACCTAGGTGCCAGATTCCCGATCAGTTGTTGTAAGCCGGTATGAGGATCAAGAGTAGATGAAAAGGTAGGATGGTCATTGATGATAAGAGCTACCTGTTCCTGTTACTACAGACTTACAGCGTGTATAGAGCAGAGTTCTATGTCATTCTAGAAGCTCTGTGGTATGCACAATCCGATGAACGCACGCATTTCCTTGCGTGTACTGACTCTCTGAGTTGTTTTCAGTTATTCCGCAACGTATTCGTATTCGTGACCTGCTGGCTGGATTATGTGACGTGGACACCAGAATTACCTTTTTGTGGCTCCTGATCCACTGGAAACGAACTAGCTGACAATACTGCAAGAGAAGCTGTCACACTGCTAATGATATGCACTTTTAGCTGAGACGTACACTGATGTCTCATTGGAAGGAAAAACGGCAGGCAGTTTCTCCCTCCAACAAGCTGAGATCAATTAAAAGCTTGGAAGACTTTTCTTAGAGATTCTTGGAGAGAAGCAGTGGTATTGACCCTAGTATAGCCACGCACTCTTTCTTGCATGGAGAGGAGACTCCCCAACGCTTACTTACGGAATGCTACTGACCACAATACTCAATCTCTCCATTTGCGTTGATTTGGCCGATCTCCGAAGAAAGTGGAAGCTGTCTGATATCATGCCCCTCATCTTACGGGACGACGAGTAGTCAGTAGACTTCGTCATGGGCTTTATGAGGGATGATTATCTATAATATTGATTTTAGGTTAATTTTGTAAATCCTAGATTAATCTTTTAATGTTTCTTGACAATTTAATTTGTTAATTTTAATCATGAACTTCATTGTTTGATTTCACTGCAGATCTTTTAAAAATGATATTTTTCATGTGTTCATGTGTTTTAAAATACGTACATTGTATTGGTTTTATTATTTTATGGTTATATTGTTTATTGGTTGCATACTAATTAATCATTGCCTTAATCATTTTCCTTTACACACATGGATAGGAAACTGAATATAGTAAAAGTTGTTCTGATGGACTGAATATCCATATCTAGCTGGGAGACGTAACCAGTCTTAAGGAAAATAATAGAAGGAAGATTATTGAGCCATGCGAGATTTTGTTTCTTCAACGACAATATTCTAGTTGTACTATTTAGATTACCCCACTTCAGACGTTTTCCTAACTGTGCTCTGAATCGAATAAAAACATCCCTCGAGCTTGCGACTCCAGATACATACATATATACGTTGTAAAGATCAAGTTCTACAATACAGTTAAATAGATCAACTTTACTACTTTTTATTCAGATCGTGAAAATTACGTCAGTAGAGACAACACACATACCACCGTTTTGAAGGCTTCCTTCTGTAGAATCAAATGTTGAGGATGACCGTATTCACACAGCAGAAAGCTATTATTTGTTTACCAATAGAAAGGTTTACCAGCGAGTTGGCCGCGCTCTTTGGATCGCGTAGTTGTGAGCTTGCATTCGAGAGGTGGTGGGTTCGAATCCTTGAGGAATCTCTGAAGATGGCTTTCCGTCGTTTTCCATTTTCATACCAGGCAAATGTTGGGACTTCACCTTAATTAAAGCTTCATCCACTACATTTAAAATCTTTTTCCTACCCTTGCGTCCCTAAAATCCTCTGATACCGAGCTCGATAACTGCAGTCGCATAAGTGCGGCCAGTATCCAGTATTCGGGAGATAGTAGGTTCGAACCCCACTGTCGGCAGCCCTGAAAATGGTTTTCCGTGGTTTCCCATTTTCACACCAGGCAAATGCTGGGGCTGTACCTTAATTAAGGCCACGGTCGCTTCCTTCCCACTCCTAGCCCTTTCCTGTCCCATCGTCGCCGTAAGACCTATCTGTGTCGGTGCGACGTAAAACAACTAGCAAAAAAAAAATCATCTGATGTGTTAGCGCAACATTACACCACCAGAAAAAGTAAAAATAAGTAACTAAATCTACATAATATAGAATAACATGTCCTGACTGACTGATTCATCATCGCCGAGTCAAAACTACTGGACATAAATAAATTAAATTTTGGGGATACATTTATATTACAATATAGGAGGTGTTCACTAAGGGAGGATTTTTTAATATGCCATGTGGGGGGGGGGTGAATTTTTAAGATGCGTGCACATATATCTCAAAAACTTGACAGTTTAAAGGCGTGAAATTACGCATTTGGAATCTCTTTTAAAAATCAGGTAACACGTATTTTATGTTTTCAGAAAATCATCTTAAGGGGGTGAGAATCGTTAAAAATGGGTTGAATAAGTTTCATGAGAATGCTTATATCTCAAAAATGAAGAAGTTACAAACATGAACACTGGTATTTGGAATCTGCTTTAAAAATAAACATGTATTTTTCCTTTTTGGAAAATTCGATTAATGGGAGGTAAACAGGAGTGACAAAGGGGGTGAATTAAAAAAGACTATATCTACAGCATATCTCAGAAACTTCACATGATACAGACGTCAAAATTGGTATTTTTAATCTCTTTTAAAAATAATGAACATGTATCCTTTTGTTTTTGGAAAGAACACTCAAAGATTGGGGGGGGGGGGAGCGAAGAAGGACTGAAAAGGGAGGTGAATTCCTTTTATTAGGATACTGATATCTCAGAAACTGAAAATGTTACAAACGTGAAAACTGGTATTTGGAGTCTCCTTTAAAACTAAAATAAATACTTTATTGCTTTCGAAAAATCCACTTAAGGGGGATGAAAGAATTTTTAAAATGAGTTGAATTCTTTGTCCTAAATGGATACTTATATTTCAGAAACTAAAGCTGTTGCAGAGGTGAAAATTGGTATTTGGAATCTCCTTTAAAAATAAACACGCATTCTCCGGCGAAAATCAACTTGGGGAGCGAGTGAAAAAGAAATTAAATTTCTTTTATAAGGACACATACATCTCAAAAACTGAAGATGTTACAGATGTGAAAACTGGTATTTGGAAACTCCTTTAAAAATAAAGAAACGCGTATTTTTTCGTTTTCGGAAAATCCGCTTAAGGGGGTGAAAAGAATTGAAAAGTGGTGAATTTTTCAAATGAATAAGGTATATCTACAGTATATGTCAAAAACATAACATGTTACAGACGTGAAACTTTGTATTTAGAGAGTCCTTTCAAAATACAGGAACATGTATTTTCTTTTTTTTAATCGTAAAAGGCACTTAACGGTGGTGAAGAAAGTGAAAGGAGAGTTGAATTATTTCTACGGTGATACTTATATCTCAAAAATTTAGGACTTTACAGATATGAAAATTGGTATTTGGAATCCCTTTTAAAAATGAAGGAACACTTTTTTTTCGACTTGAGAGAAGACTGTTTCTCACATACACAGTTCTACGTCGCATGGTCATCTTAGCCCTAAAAGGCAATACTACGAATGTGGTTTACAAAAACTGTCTGGGGTAAATGAAAGTTTTATACTTTAGGGATTTTCAGACAATGTCTTAGTTACAGTACCGAGGAATTATTACTTTTATCAAATTACGAAATCCGCGCGAGCGAATACGCGGGTAACTGCTAATAAATAAATAAATAAATAAATAAATAAATAAATAAATAAATAAATAAATAAATAAATAAATAAATAGGTCCGCCTCTGTGGTGTGGTAATTAGTGTGATTAGCTGCCAACCCCAGAGGTCCAGGTTCGATTCTCGCCTCTGCCACGAAATTTGAAAAGTGGTATGAGGGATGGAATGGGGTTCACTCAGCCTCAGGAGGTCAACTGAGAAGGGTGGGGGGCATTCGATTCTCACCTCAGCCATTCTCGAAGTGGTTTTCCATGGTTTCTCACTTCTCCTCCTGGCAAATGCCGCGATGGTACCTAACTTAAGGCCACGGCCGCTTCCTTCCCTCTTTCGTGCCTCTTCCTTCCAATCTTCCCATCCCGCCACAAGATCCCTGTTCAGCATAGCAGATAAGGCCACGTGGACCAGGCACTGGTCGTTCTCCCCAGTTGTATCCCCCGACCCAAAGTCTCACGCTCTAGGACACTGCCCTTGAGGCGGTAGTGGTGGGGTCCCTCTCTGAGTCCGAGGGAAAAACCAACCCTGGAGGGTAAAAGGATTAAGAAAGAAGGAAAGAAAGAATGAATGAATAATTAATTAATACTAGAATTTCATTTTGAAAATAGCGTAGCCTGTGCCTCAGAACCAACGGTACTGACATTGAAAACATGCTCTGCATATCAAGACACGTCATTTATAACATGCAACGTGATGCATGGAACACGTATCTTAACTATAGGCCTATCGGTAGAACATGTTCTCAAAATGTGCACCTCCAAGTCTCACGCATTGTTCATAACGGTCTTGTAGATTGCCAAACATGTTGATGAACACAGATTTGCTGCAAGGATAGAAAACATTATTTTCTCTCCTAATTCGGAATGTGTTGAAAGAATCCGTTTCTCGGTCAGATTGTCTATCTAGGAATGTTCCCGAATTAAAAGAGAAGATGCAGGCAGTTGGGTCAGTGAAGCAACGAATGTACATGGGGCTTGCCATTTTTCACTATAGCATCAATAAAGTCTGTAAGATTTGTAGTAAATAAATATTAATATACAGACGCGGATTTATCTGGAATGTCGATCGACTGAGCTGTCCTGTTACTGTGAGCATATAAGATAAATACCAAACCACCCCGAAACCGCGGAAGGGTGATGACACGGGAATTTCTTTTCAGTGAGGCCAATCCCTATTTTTATTCTTGCATTAATTGTATTAGGGCAAGCACTTCTGCCAGATGACGTCATAACAACTTGAAAGAGACTGGATGACGTTACCGTGACGTCAATAATTAGCAGGATTTGGTGGACAATGACTGCGTGAATCACATCGGAGGACGGTCACTTATGAAATGACGTATCAGAGATAAATGCGTATCCTCTTGATATAATGATATAACGACATAGTTGTGTGATTTAGCCTAGGGGCTGTCATGTGGGCGTTTGATAGAGAAGGAATAGTGGTCTCTTTCCGGTAAGTAAACAAACACTGACTCGTAACTTACTCTTTTCGGGGTGATGTCCATGTGATTTCATGAGTACTTACATACAATAACTTCTTTTAATGCTGGAAACATGCCTTAGCAGACAAAGTAGGGTCCCCATACGATGAAACACGTACAATTAAGAAATTTCCTCAATTGTGCCGAAAGTTGAAGGGCTAAAGGGCCCGGAGTATTTCAAATTTGGAGTCTTGGATATATCTTTGAAATTAAAAAAAATAATTTCAAAAATCACTTCCGGCCTAAATACAATTTCGGAAAAGCAGCCTAAAATGGCTTGTTCCTTTATTCGCATTCTTTTTTTATTAAAATCCTAACCAAATTCACTTTTCTACATAATCCTTTCCGTAATGTGTTTCTTGGTTCAATACCCTCAGGGGATTTTTTGAAAAATGTCTACAACGAATGTAGTTATAAGGCCTTAAGTGAAACTCTGCATTAACTCACATTAGTGCCCGTAGTGGTGCTTAAGTGAAACTCTGCATTAACTCACATTAGCGCCCGTAGTGGTGCTTAAGTGGAACAGTGCACTGGCTCACATTAGCGCTCGTAGTGGTGCTTAAGTGGAACAATGCACTGACTCACATTAGCGCTCGTAGTGGTGCTTAAGTGGAACAATGCACTGACTCACATTAGCGCTCGTAGTGGTGCTTAAGTGGAACAATGCACTGACTCGCATTAGCGCTCGTAGTGGTAGAACAAGGCAAAATGCTAATCTAATAGACAGAATAAAGATGATTAAGAGAAGGATTGTAAATTTAGGAATAAGTAAAGAATACATTCTTATACTTTATTATTGTTACCTAAAATTCCTAACTAGGATGTTTTTAACATTGAGTCGCTTGCTTGAAGGGATAGAACTGTGGATTTTATCCAATTAATCTGAATTCTACAATCAGTTAATCGAGTTCAGAAATTCTTTAGATGATAACTTACTTCTGAATCACCACATCTTAATAATAATGTGTTGAAAATCTGAAAACGTTTAGGTGTTCAAGCCGCCTCATCCTGAGATTGAGCAATATTGTCAATTGTAGCCATGATGGTAAGATTTCGAATCCTGACGGCGTCCTCGAGTTCAATAAATTCTTCTTCATAAATGATGGTAAATTGTTGGCCTGTAAGTTCACTGTCACTAGTACAGTCCGATCCTATGTGGCTTCTTCGGCCATTGAAAACACTGACTCGTCAACGTCCGTAGAAGGTTATTAGCAGGGCCCGGATATTTATGACATGTTCTTTAGCTGGTGCATCCTAGACTTTGCTTAGGCATATATAAATTCTGTTCATGCTCCTTAGATTTCAGGAATGTGTAATTATTAAGTCAGTTTTTCGTCATTCTGCCATTTTTTATTTTGAGCTCATGTTCTTTAATTCTGTTTCGTTATTTCGTCGTTTTCCGCAATTCATTGTATTAATCTCTTTTTAGTTATTTTTTGTCCTGCGTTGTTATTGAATTGCCATGTATTTAAATTGAGCAGGTAATCCACATATACGAATATTATCGGAGCTTTGAATAGCATGAATACTCAAACATTAGAAGCACTGACGTTGTTTGGAAACTATCTATATATTTGAAACACTACGCTGATTTTTGTTACGGCCAGTTTGAGAGAACGGCTGAACCGATTAACATCGTAAAGCATTCAGATGAAAGCTCTTGGCCTGTAGATATGCAGAGTATCTTAGAAGATTAAAAGTCTTGAAGTATAATTTTAAGTTATTAAAGAAAAATGTAGCATTCTGATTGGCCGATGCATTTGCCAGTACTTCAAGGCCACCTGGACTGTGAAAGCGCTGAGGCATGATGTGTGATGCGATGTGAGAGGGGAGGTGGACCGGGTCAAGCACGCGTGCGCAGTCGGACGTCTTTCTGGTCAGCTGTTCCAGTCTGTATTGTGTTATAGAGAGTCGCTTAGTTGAGAAGAAACTATTCACCGTAATGTCACTGTCTCTTTGTAGCTCTCCTTATATTTGCTAGCATGAAGTGATGTCGGAGAAATGTAAAAGTAATTTTCTCCATGTCGTAATTTTAACACTAAGTCTATGAACTTCTTCCACTTCAGTAGTTAAGAAAGTGAGTCGATCCTCCATGTCATAATTTACTGTCATAGGAACCCGAAGGATTATACCTTTACTACGAGCAAACTGCTGATGTGCCAAATCTTAATTTTTACTTTGTCGAAATTGTGCTCATAGCAAATCAGGAGCAACTTTCAATTATATGAATTAAATCCTTGTCGTGCCCCAGCAAACAACCCAAGTGTCAAGAATGCATCTTTCATCGATGGTCCCGTGCGAACTGGAAGAACATACAATATATATATCGATGAAATGAAATGGCGTATGGCTTTTAGTGCTGGGAGTGTCCGAGGGCAAGTTCGGCTCGCCAGATGCAGGTCTTTCGATTCGACGCCCGTAGTCGACCTGCGCGTCATGATGAGGATGAAATGATGATGAAGGCGATACATACACCCAGCCCCCGTGTCAGCGAAATTAACAATTATGGTTAAAATTCCCGATCCCGCCGGTAATTGAACCCGGGACTCCTGTGGCCAAAGGCCAGCACGCTAACCATTTAGCCATGGAGACGGGCTATATGTCGATGCTTAATAGGAAAGTTGTTCAAGTTCAAGTAATATTAGTAGCGAGGACAGGAATAGCCATCATTTTGCTTCCCAACGGTCAATCAGTGCACTGTATATGCAAAATAGGCAAAGAGCTATTATCCCTCGAGATGATTTAATTCCATCTGATAAAACACGTGCAGGATTCAATTTACCACAAGCATGGCATATGTTGCAATGCCAAGAGTGCGAACTTTTGACGTCCTTATAGTTGCAATACTGACAAAATGTAATTGCACAAATAATGTCTTATATATGGAAAATCTTCATTAAATATTTTCCACATTAACCCTCATGTTTTGACGGGTTTCTGCCAGTTATTTAAAAAGTAAATTTCTACAATATTTATCCACGGTTATTTTGTTGTAAGGAGAACTTCATACAAAAAACAGGGCCGAAATGTGTTTATTATTATTATTATTATTATTATTATTATTATTCATCATCATCATCATCTGTTTACCCTCCAGGTTCGGTTTTTCCCTCGGACTTAGCGAGGGATCCCACCTCTACCGCCTCAAGGGCAGTGTCCTGGAGCTTCAGACTCTTGGTCGGGGGATACAACTGGGGAGTATGACCAGTACCTCGCCCAGGCGGCCTCACCTGCTATGCTGAACAGGGGCCTTGTGGAGGGATGGGAAGATTGGAAGGGATAGGCAAGGAAGAGGGAAGGAAGCGGCCGTGGCCTTAAGTTAGGTACCATCCCGGCATTCGCCTGGAGGAGAAGTGGGAAACCACGGAAAACCACTTCCAGGATGGCTGAGGTGGGAATCGAACCCACCTCTACTCACTTGACCTCCCGAGGCTGAGTGGACCCCGTTCCAGCCCTCGTACCACTTTTCAAATTTCGTGGCAGAGCCGGGAATCGAACCCGGGCCTCCGGGGGTGGCAGCTAATCACGCTAACCACTACACCACAGAGGCGGACTATTATTATTATTATTATTATTATTATTATTATTATTATTATTATTATTAGGTGTTATTTATAAATCTTATTCACACCATTAAGAATTGAACGCACATCTTCACTATCTTATTTTTGGGGTCATTATTTTCCCATTTCAAGTCTTTCTCAGGATTAGGTCATTTTATAGGTCCTATTTTGGCAGTTATTAGGCCATCAAAATCTACACCCTGGTCGTTAGCATCTTCATAACACTGTATTATTATTATTATTATTATTATTATTATTATTATTATTATTATTATTATTATTATTATTATTATTATTATTATTTAGGATTCAGATTTTTCTCTTCATAATACAGGAAGTACTAAAATTCGCCGTAATATAAATACATTCTACGAAACAAATATTCTAATACCGATTGTCCTTCCTAACACATCGTGTTACCGGGGGAGTTGGCCGTGCGGTTAGGAGCGCGCGGCTGTGAGCTTGCATCCGGGAGATAGTGGGTAAGAATCCCTCTGCCGGCAGCCCTGAAGATGGTTTTCCGTGGTTTCCCATTTTCAAATGCTGGGGCTGTACCTTAATTAAGGCCACGGCTGCTTCCTTCCAACTCCTAGGCCTTTCCTATCCCATCGTCGCCATAAGACATATCTGTCGGTGCGACGTAAAGCCACTAGCAAAAAAAGAACACATCGTGCTGGTTCCTAAGAAAATCCCATCTAAACTTATCAGGATTCGAACCGGGGATACACAGCTTCAAACTTCACTGGATAGATTTCTGCGCCGGGCGCCCTCGTTACAAATATAAATTAATATAAATATAAATTAATGGACAACAAAACAAAGACAAGTGGTTAATTACAATTTTATCAAATTATTTTAATTACCATGACGTAAATTACTGACGCCCAGTGTATCACAAGACTAATGGCTGTCAAAGGGCGTAAACGTATAGCTTTACATAATTTTACACTGAAACTAAACGCTGTTATTTGTGACTTGCTCCCATTTAAAGTACGAGGATACGAAGGGAAGAGACCTGTGATGCTTTCAAAACTGTTGAAATGTGATTTTGTGGTATATAGTGGATGGTGAACACATTGTCGCAATAAACAGACACGTATGTGCAATAAATATTTAAAATGAAATGCCTAATACCAGTGTTTATTTATTACCGAGCAAAACGAGCTCCATGTTGGGGCATGACTAGTGTGAGCGGAGTGTACTCGTCTCTGAACGAATTTGTAGTCATAGAATGATGGAAATTTCTCCATATTCATCCTAAACATCTCCTTGTGTAGATTTTGATATAATAACTCAACTACCGTGTTCAGGCATTTAATTTGACACAATTTAGGCTGTCTTCGTGTCAATTTAGATATTCTAATTTGCTCTGCTAGGTGACAGAGAAACTAGGACTATTTATTTCGTCGGGTAAATATGAAATGTGTCACCAGCGAACTTTAAAATTCCCACATTGCGCGATATGGAGTGCCGAACTGACTTCATCTGCTCTTCAAAATGCCGGCTACCTCAGTCATGCTTGCATCTGCGACTTTAAGGTGGTGACTGTTCATCTATGGAAATGCATTATTTTAGATAAAACTTACACATTCATTTCATCTATTGCGCTTCAACGATTTGGCCATTGTGGTCGTAAGGATGATCAGTTCACCTCCAAACTTGACACATATTATATTACCGGGCGAGTTGGCCGTGCGCGTAGAGGCGCGCGGCTGTGAGCTTGCATCAGGGAGAGAGTAGGTTCGAATCCCACTATCGGCAGCCCTGAAGATGGTTTTCCGTGGTTTCCCATTTTCACACCAGGCAAATGTTAGGGCTGTACCTTAATTAAGGCCACGGCCGCTTCCTTCCAACTCCTAGGCCTTTCCTATCCCATCGTCGCCATAAGACCTATCTGTGTCCGTGCGACGTAAAGACCCTAGCAAAAAAATAATATTATATTCTTTGTACGTGGGAAATGCACTGCATAGTTTTAGGTGATCCCTGGACCACAGAAAGGATTTTTAAAGTAAAACTTAAATTTCACCATTTGTATTCATGTGCTTTTGTGGTCGTAGGAGCGATCGGATCGTAATTTGTTTTCGGAGAACTACTTAAAAGGAAGTTGTTCAAATAATATTTGAAATGATTCAGGGCCATGCCAATTGAGTCAAGAATGTACGACACACACGCCGTAATGGTATTCAAAGTCAGTCAAAACATAACGCTTGTTGTACTGTAGACACCCGTACTTTTATTGGAGCTCAAGTTCTTCTACTCGTGACCTCTAACGTGGAAATATCTCATGGACTCACAAGGAATCACAATCGGCATATTTGTTGTGTGGGTGTGCACGAGTCAAGATATATCTTATGTTCTTCTTGCGACTGGCGGTGAACAAAGTAAATATTACTAGCTTTCTGTTGTATGAACTGAAACAGGTTGATTTTCAAGAGGAGGTTTATTATTATTATTATTATTATTATTATTATTATTATTATTATTATTATTATTATTATTATTATTATTATTATATCAATCTCCCTGACGTGGAACAAAACACATGTTATTCATTCACGAGTTTTGACACATACAGTTTCAAATGCCACCGACATCAGCCAGAAACGAACACGCTATTGTGGGGACAGAAATACAGCGACTAACAAATTGCCCCAGTGAGGCAGGATTATTACCATCATCATTATAAACAACAATGAATATCGCGGAACAATGTGTACAAACCAGTGTCAAGTATTGTCTAAGGTTATCTCCGAGAAAGTAGAACTGTAACACACAAAACACAACGAAACACATATAGCAATAAAGGAAACTGTAAGAATCCTAGGTATCCGTTTTGATAATCATTTAACCTGGACAAACACATCACGAAAATTCGCCAGTGGGTTTTCTTTTCCTTACATTCTCATAATTAATTAATTAATTATTAAAGTATGAAGGCTTTCACGGCCGGTGTCAATATAATAAAATTCTTCCGGGCTGTTATGCCGTGGTCCACTCCTCTTGCTTCTCCCAGACGTTTCGACTACTGCTGCGGTAGTCATCTTCTGTGGCGTACTGCGACGTATCTACACGACGCCACAGAAGATGACTACCGCAGCAGTAGTCGAAACGTCTGGGAGAAGCGAGAGGAGTGGACCACGGCATAACAGCCCGGACGAATTTTATTATATAAATAAATTAATTAATTAATTAATTACTGCCACATACAGTATTACCCAGTCTGAACAGCTATCGTGGCTAACCCATATATCTAGGAGAGAGAAGAACTCTTCATCCGGCCTCCCTCGTCCACAAAATTCTCCCAGCTGGCACGGTACACCAAGTTATTTGAGAATAGACGTTAAATATTTGTCCTTCCAAAACAGCTTCCACCGGGCGAGTTGGCCGTGCGCGTAGAGGCGCGTGGCTGTGAGCTTGCATCCGGGAGATAGTAGGTTCGAATCCCACTATCGGCAGCCCTGAAGATGGTTTTCCGTGGTTTCCCATTTTCAAACCAGGCAAATGCTGGGGCTGTACCTTAATTAAGGCCACGGCCGCTTCCATCCAACTCCTAGGCTTTTCCTATCCCATCGTCGCCATAAGACCTATCTGTGTCGGTGCGACGTAAAGCCCCTAGAAAAAAAAACAGCTTCCCTACAGGGTCATAAAACTCGTCGCTGTTAAGTTTTCCAATCTAGCGCATGGCAAATAAAGTACCTGCAACCATCCGCTGCTGAAATTCCATTCCGGTTATAAATTAAAGACATACTTAATAGAAATGTACTTAAAAGGAGATGTTACAATTCTATGACTGCGATGTGTCTAAAAACCGATAAAGAATTCGGTGGGACGTACAACTAATAACACTAACCATTTGTGAATTTGACATTTTAGTGTTGTTAATTTTTTCATCTATAGCCTATTCATATTCACAGTATTGTAGATTGGGAGTCCTTGACTCAATGGTCAGTGCCACATACTTCGATTAAGAAGGTTCGATTCTCGGCTGGCTCAGGGATTTTAGTCGTTTCCTCTGACTCAGAGACTGGACGTTCGTATTTGTCTCAATACACATCACACCACACTTCCAACCATCACAGAAAAACGCAATAGTGAATTCATCACTCCAGGAAATTAGGAAGGGCATTTGGCCTTAAAACAGTGTCAAATCTACGTGTGCGAGACAGTTCGCACCTTCGACTCCATCAAGGTATGGCAAAAGTAGCAGAAGATAAGATGAAGAAATCACCCGTGACTGAATGTTCTCCATCGCTTTGATTGCGTATTCCTAACATGTCCTGACATGCCATTTCACACTTGCTTGTTCAGGTCAGTTAGTGTGGACATTGTGATGAAATACCTTATTATATTAGTTTGCCCAGACTATCAACTAACACTGTGAACTATCTGAAATATTTCAGTACTCAGCTGTACAAAGACCCCATTACACGTTCAGATTTATCTGCGCAGGCGTTGTTCGCCGCAACGACCGTCTACACAGCTGATCTGCACTGTTCACGCTGTTTTCACAAGTTCCGACCTACAGCTTTCTGATAGTGCAGAGTATTTCATTATCACTGTCAAATTAAGTAGATTCTGTCTAGTGTCATTATTTCGTAATTTTAACATAGAAAGACATCAGAACGGAGTACATGGACAAAAAAGTGACTTCTGAATCGTGTAACAATATCACGTGTCAGATTTTGGAGGCGGTAAAGATTGAATATCTTTGGAAATTTATCTGTCATAGGCCGGGTTATTTTATTCCGGTCACTACATTCTTTGCCTTTTGAGTTTCCAAACACTATAGTTTTATGAGTGCAGTCATAAATCCAAGTGCATAATTATGCGAATCCTCAAAATCATCCATAGTTATACTTAAATATGGGTAGAAAACATAGGAGCGCGCAGCCGTGAGCTTGCTTCCGGGAGATAGTGGGTTCGAACCCCTCTGTCGGCAGCCCTGAAAATGGTTTTCCGTGGTTTCCCCATGTTCACACCAGGCAAATGCTGGGACTGTACATTAATTAAGGCCACGACCGCTTCCTTCCAACTCCTAGGTCTTTTTGTCCTATCGTCGCCATAAGACCTACCTGTGTCGGTGCGACGTAAAGCAACTTGTAAAACAAAACAAAATAGAAAACAAACTCCACAGCATAAAACTACACCACCACTAGCCTGCTCTGACTTGTCTCGGTATGGTCTGCTTTAATTTAAGGTCCTACCAGACTTTCCACAGGCTGAACACAGGCCTTAGTACAGACCAATTTCTCCGACGGCGATTTATTTACATACACTCTGCGATTTGTTTGTACAAACACGGCCCCTTAACATTCAAGTGGCTCAGAGCTAGTAAGCTAGTGATCTCTCAGAGCCCCAAGCAGCCTTACATTGGTAGATCCTGTGTCTATAATCGCGATATCAAACCACGTAAAACTACAATCCTGCTTCCACTGGTGGACCACAGTCTGTGACAATACGGCCACAGCGACGTCCCATTAACTGAGATGATAGTTTTTTAAGACATTGACGTGCAGAAGGAGTTCTTTTACGAGCCAGAAAATTTACCAACACGAGACTGGCATATCTTAACACCATTGGACTTAGCTGGGATCGAACCCACCGACCTCGGATGAGAAGGCCAGCACTCTTCCGTCTGAACCACTCCTTCCGGCGACACTAAGTGGAATAGAGTGGTTATCTCTATGTCTGATATTTTCCTCTAGGAATTGTAATCTTATTCTCATTTCCGTTGAAGGCTGATTCTGTCTCAATTTATTTGCATCACCTGAACATGCTATGACATGTGTCTTCTCGAACTTGTCTGTTCAAGTCAGTTAGTGTGGACGATGTGTTGAATTGCCTTGCCGTATTAGGAGCGAGGAATTCCATTGCCCATGTGCCTCTCCCGACATGGAGATCTTGTTTCTAAATTTCCCAATTTTTGTTGCTGCTGATGCTTGTTGCTTAAAGGGGACTAACATCGAGGTCATCGGCCCCAGTCCCAATTTTTTAGACGTGAAACTAAACCCATGTTCTTCCAGGAGAGACGGTGCTCGTCTTTACTAACTCAGCTAGTCAGCCTCCAATCCGAATAAGTTTTATCGAAAAAACTGTAAGCCAGATAGTTTTCAGACCATTTTCTAGTAGAGTAGGACTCATTTTATTTATTAACGTAGACTTTCTGTGAACAAACAGCAAAACTACGCATTCAGAATTCTTGCATTCGATATGCCTTCCAGCTCCGATACGATGCTCATATAACACCATACTATAAAAAGTTGGGATGGCTACGTCTAAATGACCGTAGAAAAACCCACCAAATGACCCTCGTCTATCAGTTACTTTCTTCAAACAGCCCCGCCTATCTATCGTCCAATTTTAGGCTCCTTTCTTCATTCCACGATATTAACACTATTTAAGTGTAAGAGAGGGCCAAGAGCCCTAACTTCGCCACTTAATAAAGACACAATAATAATAATAATAATAATAATAATAATAAATACCTACAGCCATTCATTCCTGGTCTCTGCTTCGAGGTTATGGAATACAATTCCGGAAGATATCAAAAAGTCTTGCTCGACTAGGACATTTAAAACAGCCTATCCTAAATTCCTCCAGAGTACACACAGTTGGCTCGAATGAATGTAAGAGTGAATGAAACCAAAAATTACGTAATAGATTTAATTATCTTACGCTATCCCATTTACCTTCTCACTCCTCTCATTTAAGGCTATGTACTGTTCGTAGAAATAGATTACATAGTAGCATCGATTTGAGTATACTCAGATTGTAACATAGTAATATTCAGTTAATTTATTTTTGCCTTAAATTTGAATTTTTCCTTTAAGCTAGTTAGTAGACATATTCTTTAGGTATTAAGTTGATATTTTTTCCTTATTATCCACTCTCTATTTATCCTATAATTTTTTATCAATAGTAATCTTAATTAATAGTATTATTGTTATTCCTTATCTGACTTACTTATCTCAATAACTGTAATTGATTACAATGATATTTTTTATTAATACTGTAAAAATCAAAAATTGTATGTGGTTAAGTGTAAGAGAGGGCCAAGAGCCCTAACTTCGCCACTTAATAAAGACACAATAATAATAATAATAATAATAATAATAATAATAATAATAATAATAATAATAATAATATCCACGGTATACCCTGTCTGTCGTACCAAGCGACTGAAAGTAGAACTTCAAGGGTTCTTAATTTTGGAGTGTGGTTTGGCAACCACTAAGCCCTTAGCTAAGTCTGACAATGCTTCTCCATACTTGTAACAGGCTCCTCACTTTCATTTTTCCACTTCAACCACACTGGTCATCTCTTGTTCCCTTTTGACCCCGACGATATAAGGTTTGTGAAGCCTTGGGTATCTTTCATTTTCACGCCCTTCGTGGTCATTCCCTTTCTTTAGCTGATACCTTCATTCTTAGAAGTGCCGGAACTGTTCCATTTCTTCCTGTCATTACTGTTAAGAGATGATGGTTACCTAGTTGTGCTTCCTCTTAAATAATAACCACCACAGAGCAAGTGGCTGTGCGGTTTGCGTCGGCTAGTTGACACCTTGCATTCGGGAGATAGTTGATTCGAACCCCACTGTCGGCAGCCCTGAAGATGGTTGTCCATGGTTTCCCATTTTTCACACCAGGCAAATGCTGGGGCTGTACCTTAATCAAGAACGTGATCGCTTCCTTCCCGCTCCTAACCTTTTCCTATCCCATCGTCGCCATTAAGACCTATCTGTGCGACGTAGGCTAAAGCAAATTGTCAGTGTTCAATATATCTAGAGAATTCCACGAATTGCATATATTTTTTCCTCCTCCTCCTTCTTTTTCTTCTACTTCAAGTGACATATCCGTTCCCTCAGACGCTGGCGATTCCTCACCTAACCTGAAGAGTTGTTCGGTGTTGTTGATGCAAGTCCTGTCTTAATGACATCGGTGGTCTACCAGCTCCTCGCTAGCCTTCTATCTTTCCTTGTAATATGAGATGTAGAAGTCCGTACTTTCTACCTCGTCGAACATGACCTAAATAAGCTGTTATCCTGTTTCATTTCTTTCTGTGATTAGTGTTAAGAGATGATGGTTTCCTAGTTATGCTTCCTCTTAAATAATAACCCCACGAACCTACTACGCTGACGTAAGTTAGCAGGGGAAGAGGAGATATTCACACGTGGCGCGTCCCGGGTGACGGATAGGGGATCCTAACCGGCTTGCCGGCGGACTTGAGCGAAATAAAAATAGCTCTCGCGGAATAAACACACAACCCCTCTGGGTGGGGGACACAGACGAAGAATGCACCCACGGTATTCCCTGCATGTCCTAAGAGGAGACTAAAAGGGGGCGACCAAGGGATGATTAAATTAGAACCATGAGACTACGGTACTTGTAATTAGTACCATCACGCGAAGAACACCAGGGATCGACTTTTTCTTGCGAGTAGTAATACTATGTTAGGTACACAATAGGTTTGTGATTAGTAGTAACAGTGGGTGAATCAGAATGGGTTTTACAGTACCCGCGATTGCTACCACTATATGCGGAACACCACGGGTCTGTGATTAGTACCACTATATGAGCTATTGGAGGAACACCACATGATAGTTCCGGTCCCTGTGATTAGTACCCCTATCCGAACAACACCATAGGTTTGCGTTGCTTATGAGTGGCGCTATTATGTGAGAAACACCATAGGTCTGCGTTACCTGTGCGACGTAGTCGTATCACAATGTGTGGGGCACCGTAAGTCTGCGTTACTTATGATTAGTATCTATCACTACATGAAAAGTAGGGGCTGCGTGGCCGAGGTGGTAAAGGCGTGCTCGGTTCGCCCGGAAGGACGTGGATTCGAATCCTCGTCAGGAAGTCGTAAAATTTAAGAAACGAGATTTCCCCTCCCGGCGGTGCCTACACAAAAAAAGAGTACCAGGTTAATTGCTGGGGGGGGGGGGGGGGGGCAAAGGCGGCCGGGCGTAGAGCTAACCACTCTACTCCGTCAAGTGCCGAGGTTACGGATAGTGGAAGCCTTTACCTTCCACCCCTCCAAGGGCCTCCATGGCCTGTACGAAGATGACTTTGCTTTTTGCTTTGCTTTTATATGATTTCTTTTTTTTTTTTTTTTTTTGCAAGTTGCTTTACGTCGCACCGACACAGATAGGTCTTATGGCGACGATGGGACAGGAAAGGTCTAGGTATGGGAAGGAAGCGGCCGTGGCCTTAACTAAGGTACAGCCCCAGCATTTGCCTGGTGTGAAAACGGGAAACCACGGAAAACCATCTTCAGTGCTGCCGACAGTGGGGTTCGAACCCACTATCTCCTTAATACTGGATACTGGCCGCACTTAAGCGACTGCAGCAATCGAGCTCGGTACATGAAAAGTAACATGGTTCTTACTTTCCTAGCGATAAGGGGCCGCTGACCTGGATTTTGGACCCCTTTAGACAACATGCATCATCGATTCAGTATTGCGCTTTGGAAGCAGCCCGTTGGTCAGTGTACTATTGTTTTAAGATATTTCTGGGAAGGTGGGACATTGCGGGTCGAATCCACTGATTGTTTTAAGTTCGAAATCGTTGTTCATGGTCTCTTTCTTTGAATTCTGGTCAGTGGATTAATTTTGGAATTATTTTTAACTTTCGATATTGTGAGCTGGATCCGCTGATTACTTTAAATTCATATTCATCCATTAATTCATCATCGCGTTTTGAATTCTGGTCAGTGGGTGAGTTTTGTACTTTTAAACTGTCATTACATTTCGTCTCATTTAGTACCATTAGGAGCCTTAAACAATAAGCATCATCATTATCATCATGTCCGACTCGTTGGCTGAACGATCAGCGTACTGACCTTCGGTTCAGAGGATCCCGGGTTCGATTCCCGGCCGGGTCGGGGATTTTAACCTTAATTGGTTAATTCCAATGGCACGGGGGCTGGGTGTATGTGTTGTCTTCATCATAATTTCATCCTCATCACGACGCGCAGGTCACCTACGGGTGTCAAATAGAAAGACCGGCACCTGGCGAGCCGAACCCGTCCTGGGATATCCCGGCACTAAAAGCCATACGACATTTCGACATTTCATTTTTTTCATCATCATCATCACCGAGCAAGTGGCTGTGTGGTTTGGGTATGCTAATTAATAAAATTATTTGTTGCATATTGCAAGCGCTTATACTTACATGCATCTAGGAACTATCCAAGAGCATTCCAGCAAATCAGTAATCAGGAAAATAATCAATTTACCTTTCTCCTGAAAAAAAAAAAAAAACAAGATTTGTGCAGCTGAGCCTTTTCTTAAATCACTGGTTCAAAGAATAATAATAATAATAATAATAATAATGATGATAATAATAATAATAATAATAATAATAATAATAATAATAATAATAATAATAATAATAATGAAATGACTTGAAGTGACGTATGGCTTTTATAATGCCGGGAGTGTCCGAGGACATGTTCGGCTCGCCAGGGGCAGGTCTTTTAATTTGACTCCCGTAGGCGACCTGCGGTTGTGATGAGGATGAAATAATGATGAAGACGACACATACACCCAGCCCCCGTTTCAGAGAAATTAACCAATGATGGTTAAAATTCCAGACCCTGCCGGGAATCGAACCCGGGGCCCCTGTGACCTAAAGTCAGCACGTTAACCATTTAGCCATGGAGCCGGACATAATAATAATAATAATAATAATAATAATAATAATAATAACAATAATAATAATAATAATAAGTGCTCAAGTTTGCGGGTTCGTTCACGAATGAGTCCGTTGGTATTTGAAGGTGCTCAAATACGTCAGTCTCGTGTCGGTAGACTTACTGGCACGTAAAAGAATTCCTGCAGGACTAAATTCCGGCACCTCGGCGTCTCCGAAAACCGTAAAAGTAGTTAGTGGGACGTAAAGCCAATAACATTAACAATAATGTTAGGGTACTGATTCTAAGTCCCACTAACTACTTTTGTGA